>NW_024087632.1:0-14242 GCF_009730915.1 Dioscorea cayenensis subsp. rotundata | reverse complement strand
ATCCAAAGTTAATTCAAGCTATTATGAGCTTTGACATGACTAACATGACTTAAAACATTATTTTTTTAAAAATTTAAGTTATATTAATTCAATTAGAAACTATATTTATTTATATATAAAAATTATATATTAATTTATATTCAATAATTATAATATTTCTTAGTGATAATATGATTTAATAAATCAAATTTGTTAAAGGACCGGTTATTCCAACTGGTTATCCCAAGTCATTTCCCACTGAAACATGGTCAGTAGGTTTTTCTGTCTTGTTTCATTTGAAGAGGCTAATACTTTGTGAAATCATGAAATGTTGTAGGATGAGAGGCCAACCCTGTCAAATATTAATTTGGACATACTTGTTGGTAGCTTAGTTGCTATTGTTGGAAGTACAAGAGAAGGGAAGACATCTCTTATATCTGCAATGCTGGGTGAACTACCATCAATGCCAGGGACAAGTACCACTGTTACAATCGGGGTACTGTTGCCTATGTTCCTCAAGTTTCATGGATTTTCAATGCTATTGTGAGTTGTGACTTTATACTCTTCTTTATTATTTTCTTCTTATTCTTATTATTAGTATTTATTTATTTATTTATTTATTTATTATTATTATTATTATTATTATTATTCTAGTTATTATTATTTTCTTCTTATTCTTATTATTAGTATTTATTTATTTATTTATTTATTATTCTAGTTATTATTATGTACTTCTTCTTATTATTATTATTTATCTTATTTATTATTATTATTATTATTATTATTATTATTATTATTATTTTAATATTCTTTATTTATTATATTTTTCATATTTTTTATTATATTTCTTCTTTTTCTTTTTCTTCTACGGATTTCTTGGTTTTGTGATTCTTTTCTTGAATTAGGGTTTGTGGTTGTGGTTGTATTGGTGGTTAATTATTATTCTAGTTATTATTATGTATTTCTTCTTATTATTATTTATCTTATTTATTTATTTATTATTATTATTATTATTATTTTATTATTCTTTATTTATTATATTTTCATCTTTTTTATTATATTTCTTCTTCTTCTTCGGATTTCTTGTTTTTGTGATTCTTTTCTTGAATTAGGGTTTGTGGTTGTGGTTGTATTGGTGGTTAATATTTGGAGAATATTAGGGAAGTAAACAGATGTTCTAAATGCATTTTTTATACCTTGTAATTGATAATATCCCTTATTGAGCATTAGTGTCATTTTCAATCATTTGTATTCAGTATTTTAACAATGGTTGGTGCTGCCTATTTTGTATCTATTTTGAGACTTTTAGTGGATTTCAGTTTTAGTTTTTGTTATTTTATTTTGTTGAGCTTTAATGTTCTTCCTTATATTTCACAGGACTTATTTGCAACATTCACAATCCTCAATTATAAAGGGGATGCTCATTGAGTCAATTCTTGACCTCGAGTGATCCCAACTGCTAGGACACATCAACAGACACACTAGGCCGGTTTCAAGGAGCAGCGTACCCTTCAAATTGAACCGGGGAAGTAATCATATTCCACTCCCCTCCTATTCTTGTTTACATCGCCGTGCATGCTTATTTTTGCCCACATTGAGGACAATGTATTAATTAAGTGTGAGGGAGGGGTTAAAGTTTCATTGTTAACTCTTTTACATGCTAAGTTTGACTTATGACAGTGTATTTGATTTGTAGCGGGAGTTTCTTAGTATTAGGGTGGACACATGTGAGTTTGTTCCATTTTGAGTTCTATTTTTTTAGGTTTGCACTCTATTCTTGGTTACTCTCCTAATTAGAGCACATAATTTCTCTATTGTAATAATTTAGACCATGTTGGACTTCATTTAGTGTTGTTCATTTTACTTAATGTGGTTGAATTGAAAAAAAAAAAGTTGCAAATTTGAAAGAATTTGTTTTTAAAAAAAAAGAGAGAATTTGGGAAACGGAAAGAGCTACCCCTATTAGAAGTGTGAAGCTACTCTCGATGAGTCGGATACTATGTATTCTCTAATGATAGAAAGAGCTACCTCATTAGGTGAGTGAAAGTTACTGTATTCTACTAAAAAATGTGGAAAGAGCTACCTCTCTTAAGCGTGAAAGCCGCTTGATGGATGTGGTTAGAATAACTTCTTTGAAAGGAATGTCCAAAATTAGGAAGCATGATACTTCACCCAACTGAGACATATAATAGGAGAATTCAGTGGGAACATTGATTGGAAAGTTACTAGATCTTAGCCTGAATAAAATTCAGATATGGCTATGTAATTGTATATAGAAACTGTACACAATTATAATTGGATTTGTATCCTTCATCCTGATGGGGTTGCATTGGACTTTTGTTGGATTTAGCCTGGAAGTGGCCCCACTTACAATCTTACTCCTTAAGCAAGATTTTGTGGTATTGAGAAACTAAAGTTAAAACTTTTGGTTCTGGAAGAAGTCTTTTGGTCGGCTTAGTAATACAATTAAGACATGCACAAGCATAAGCTGAAATAAATTGAAAAAATTAGAGTAGTCTTAGAATTTTATTTGAATCTCTGTCATCTTAATCCGTGGAGAAATTCGGGGGTTAAAATTCAAGTGTGGTTTAATATATTAGATAATAGCTTGGGGCCGCTATGAAATTAGAAAAGGTTGTAATAATAGAACTAGTAGGTTATTTTCAATAGATTAGCTGCAACAATTGTGAATGATCTGGCTTTTTAGGTTCCAAACAAGTTATTTTGTCTTCTATATTGTCTGGTTCATTATTTATGTTGGTGTGGAAGCCAAGATGGCTGTGTTCATTAGTTTGGACCATAGGAATGACTAACTTGTTTGTTGCTTAAAGTTTTGTCCTATAAAATCAATAATGATAAAGTTGACATTGAAGCGGTTTTTTTTAATTGCTTGATACTTCATTTCAGATGAGTGAGAAAATTTTCTAGAGCGAATTGGTCATCCAGAGTCTTCTGCAAATGCTCTCCAAGATAGCTCGGGTTACAATCTAGAACTAAGGTTTTGTGCATCGTATCATGGCCAAACATTAGCTAGAACAGGTTTGTGCATCCATAAGCATGATGTGACCTTTATCTCAAATCATATGAGGTCATTCTTCTTACAATCTATGTCCTGTGCATGTCGTTTCTTGGTTAATTTTTTGGCTCCCATGCATTACAATGTGTGGTATGATGTACTACAGAAGGACTCTAATGCTACAAAGCTATCTGTAAAAGAGATCTACTACAGGTAATTAACTTTTGTTGGCATTGTTAAATACTATGCGAACATATTATCTGGGCTCTGAATTTGTTTGGTTTGGTTTGCAACGTGGGCTGTTAAAAATAGACCATGCAAGGATGTATTTGAGTAATTAATGTTTCAGTTGCACATGTTCTCGTTTGAAAATGTAAGTGCTCTTCGTTCTTTGCCTATTTTCAAATCTGTTTCAAAAAATGTTTCTAGTTTTTGTCTTGTGACTCCTGTCTTTGCCGTATGATTCAATCTGTTTTTGAAAATGTTACCCAGTGTCTGGTCTACTTTGTCATTTTGTTATTATTTTATATTTAGCTTAGAATGTAGCACCAGAAACTGCTATAAAGGTATTAATGTGTGAGGCATTTTGCATGTATAAGTGAAATGCAGACAAAATATATTAGTATGGTAAAGGTTTAAGCTGATAGTATCAGCCACCAAGGGTTGTATATTCAAATATGTTTGCTAATCCAACACACTATTCATGGACACAATCAGCCAACTAGTCAGGTAACATGTCAGCTTTAATATTAGATGAAAATGTTATATGCTTTCAAATTTTTTTGAAAATGTCAGCCTGAATTTCTTAATAGGATTGTAGCTTGTATGGATATGTATTGCCACAATATATGACTTGATTTTGTTAATGGTTATATAGGGATAATTATCTTCGGTTTTTTAAATTGCGGCTTTGTCAGTTCAATTTCTCCATCCGGCTTTGTTTAGTTTAAATTAATGACGAAGACGCCTCGAAAGAATGTTTTTATGTAACTATTTGTTGGTTTTTTGTCATTTTGGTTCTACGCCCGCTTTTGAATGAGAAAAAGAGCTCATAGGTTATATGTGATTTTATGGTTTACTGACCGAAAGTAGAGAATTGAGCAGCCTGGTAGATGATACATTAGTACAAGATTTTTTTGTTTGTTTTGTATTTATTTTTTATAATTGAAATGGTTTTTTGTCGTGTACTATCATTGACAGATAAAGATGCATTATTTGGTTCTGAACTTCAAATCGTTTGGAGACTTATTTTCCCATTTCACATAATGATTAGTTCGTATACAGTCACTTTTTAAATTTCGTCTTGATTTTTAAGGAAATTCAATAATTTTAATGGATAAAATATGGGCTTGCATGGTGTTCATAAAAAATAATTATCTTGTTAGTGTTAATCCTCAATTAGGGTCTCTCTACAAACCTCTTGACCCAGATGGTCTCTCTACAAAAGCGGCGGTTTGGATGGCCTGCCACTTAGCTGGCAACTTCCACACCCTTTACAATTTTTAGAGCCAATAATGTGTTCAGCTATGGTGCTTGGTTGGAATCAGATGACCTGCAAAAGCCTAATCTGAGCCTTTTTTTTGTCTTCATCGTAATTTTTAGAATCTTCACTCATGATTTAATTTTGAATTGTGCTTGACTTGAGTTGGGTACTTCTTTCAATTTTTGAGCACTTGATACTGTGTTCGAAGATTTTTTTTCTCTATTGTGTAATTTGACAAAATTATTTGTTGCCTTTGCTAGTTATGAAAGTTTGGCCCTTTTACCAACAAACATGTGAACAAGACTTGATAAAATTTTAGAATGAGTTATTTTGAGGGTAAAGTTGTTGGTTAGAATGGAGAACAAGTTTTGAGTAGAGATATATATTGGCTTGGACAGCTTTTTGACTTCTTTTGAATATTGTCTTTCTACTTCACAAATGTTGACTTCTATGTGTGTACAATGGTATGTTTTTTCTTTCTTTACATATGTCCGTCAGATTATTATTTAGCTTTTAACCATTTTTCTAAATGTTTGATACTGCAGATGACTGTGCTAACAGTGTACATTTTCTTGTATGGAATGATGTATCTGGTACGTTCCTGGTGACAAATTTATTTTTTTGTGTGCATAACATTGTTACAATCAAACTTTTTTCTGGTTTGCATGCTCACATGTATTGTCTGACCACTCACACTTCACATTCGTCTGTGTCTATGGAAATTCTAAGCAATCTAAAATTTATCAGGTGATCTCTGGACTTGATTTGGGAATTTCTCATGAAGCAAAGATGCTGGATAACACTACTCTTGATGCTGCTTTAAATGCTCAATTCTTAGTCCAAATTGGTGTTTTGACTGCAGTGCCAATGATAATGGGCTTCAAATTGGGAATCTGATTTTTGAATGTGCCTATAACTACTTGGGAATTTGTTTACAGCCAACCCAAGCAATTTTTTTTTCCATTTGAAAAATAGCACTAAAATTGACAAGCTAGAGGGAAAATGTGAAGCCTGTTGTATCTTTTGAAAATAATGCTGGACAAGTCGTTTGGTAATTTCGAATCCATTATTTTGTTTCATTTGTGAATTGTCACCTCATTAAACAATTTGGCACATTTGGCATCATTCATATGAGAAACTCCTATTTATTATTAAAATTTTGTTGTAACTGCAAATATTGTGACTTTTTTATACGGGTAAAAGTGCTTGCTGATGGCCGCACAATTCTTCACTGCGGGGCAAAGGTATGTCTTTTAATATAATCAAAATTTTGAGAACATTCCTTAATTAACCGAGTCTGGCACTACTGATATACTTTGGTCCATAATCAGTATCTACCAATGGGAAGATGCTTTGTTGTCAGTCACATCAAGTTTGATGAAAATTATATGCTCTATTCTTGGAGCCATTTTGTGAAAGCGTAAGTATGGATTTGTTTGCTATGTTTGCTTAACATTGGGTGTGCTAGCAGCAATTGTGAAGTGCATTTCCTTATTGTATAGTATATGGATATACTGAGGAAGGTGCATCATCTTTTATCCTCCTCATTGTCAGCAATTGGCTTCTTATCATTTCATGGCTCTTTGCACCTTATATTTTCAATCCTTTTAGGTTTGTGTGGCAGAAGTATGGTTTGATGCTATCACCCCCACCCTTTTTTTTTAATATGTTTTCTTACTATTATAGTTTTCTATAAGAACATTTTATTTTCTAGTTTATCATTCATTCTTGTTCAGGTTAACAAAACAACCATTTTTAAATATTGATTCCCTAATGTGATGTTTATTCATTGCGTGTGCACTGTGGAGGACTTTGATGATTGAACTGCTTGGCTTCTTTATAAAGACAGAATTGAGGTCAAGGGTGACCATAGTTGGGAGTCCTGGTGGGATGTAGAGTAGGTTTGTTGTCTCTTCATATTCATCTAAAGTTGCTTATGCAGTATACAGTTCGAATCTAAAATCCTTGTCATATTTGTGTAGTCTGTTTTTGCTCAGTTTCTTATGTCCTATTTCTGGGTCTCGTTGAGAGACTAGTTTACATGTCCGAGGCTTTGATTTGTTTTTCGTGTTGCTTGTGCCTATGTTTATCTCATTGTTGAGCTAAACATATTTCATTCTTGTATTTTTGATAAAACTATGAAAGAAAATGAAGACGAGATGGAGATTGAAGAATAACTTGTATTCTTTGTATAAACTATACAAAGAGCCGTTCTTTTATAGGTAAAGGAGGTGAGCACACATGGTAATAATTACTAAGACAGGTGGATCTATAATTGATGCTAATTTAATCCTCAATCAGTCCTATAAAAGTCACAGGTGTGGTTCTAAAGCCAGCCGATGGTAGAAAGTGTCAAATGCTAATATCAAGCATCATTATTCTCAAAACTGCTTTAGATGCTCTTCCTTTCCTGTCTAAGGTAAAGAGACTGCTGCTCTTGGCAAAGTCTTGATCTATTTTGTAACAACTTGGGCTCATCATCATAAATCACTCATGCGACATTCTACTGATTCTAGTGTTCTTTGTTCTTTTTGAATGAGATGCATGGCCATTTGTTATTGGAGTTCAATAAGTCAGAAGTTTGACTATATTTTGCTTGTTTCACATCACTTTTCTTTTCAATTACTAGCGTTTTCACTATGTTAATGATGCAATGACTCAAGTGATGAAGGCTGCCAAAAGTTTTCTCCTTTGCAACATCTATTGGCCTATCTGTGAAAATCCGAAGTACGAAGAAATGAGAAAGAGGTTTGGTTATCTTTGTGAAACTTTCTGCCTAAATTTCATGTTTATAAAATGATATTTTCTGCTCATATGACATAGCTCTTTTCTGACATAAAGTGCTTCAGGGCTCAATGGTTAAACATTATGAAAAATGTTATGTTTTTCAAACTAGCGGCTATTCAACCATTTTATTTATTATTATTATTTCTTATTCTTGTTATTATCTCTTCTTCTTTTATGCTTCTTATTTATCTTATTTATTTTTATTATATTTGTACTTCTTCTTCTTCTGTTCTTGTTAATTATTTATTTATTTATTTATTATTTTCTTCTTCTTCTTATTATTATTCTTCTTATCTTATTATTTATTTATTTATTTATTATTACTATTACTTATTCTAGTTATTATTATTATTTTTCTTCTTCTGCTTCTTATTTATCTTATTTATTAGTATTATTTTTTATTTTTTATTATATTTATTCTCTTTTTCTTCTAGTTTTGTTTCTTCTTCTTCTTCTTATTATTATTTTTTCTTATTATTATTATTATTATTATTATTATTATTTTTCTTATTTTTTTATTTATATTTCTTATTCTTATTATCTTTTTATTTATTTATTATTTTCTTATTATTATATATTCTTCTTATTTTTCTTCTTATTATTTATTTTTTTTATTCTTTTACTTATACTTGTTCTTCTTCTTATTTATTTATTTTATTATTATTATTATTATTTTATTTTTTATTATATTTATTCTTCTTTTCTTGTTCGTCTTCTGCTTCTTATCATTATTTATTCATTTATTTATTTATTTCTTATTATTTTTCATTTTTTATTATGTTTCTTCTTCTTTTTATTATCTTCTTATTTATTTATTATTTTCTTATTATTATATATTCTTATTCTTCAACTGCTCCTTATTATTACTTATTTATCTTATTTATTTATTTATTTATTTATTTATTTATTTATTATTATTATTATTATTATTATTTTCTTTTTCTCTTGTTCTTATTTATTTATAATTTTTCTTATTTTTATTATACTTCCTCTTCTTCTTCTTTTCCTTATTTATTTATTATTAATTCTTTTTCCTTATTTTTAATTATATTTATTCTTCTTTTTCTTCTTCTTCTTCTATTGCTTATTATTATTATTATTATTTATTTTATTTCTTATTTATTTATTTATTTATTATTATTATTATTATTATTATTATTATTATTTACACTTCTTATTTTTTATTATATTTCCTTTTATTCTTCTTATTCTTATTTATTTATTATTCTTCCTTTTTCTTCTTCTTCTACAGCTTCTTCTTATTATTATTAGTTATTTATTTATTAATTTATTTATTATTATTGTTATTATTAATTTTTTCATATTTTTTTAATGTATTTCATCTTATTTATTTATTATTTTTCTTATTTTTTATTATATTTATTCTTCTTTTCTTTTTCTTCATCTGCTTCCTGTTATTATTATTATTATTATTATTATTATTATTATTATTATTATTATTATTATCTTCTAATTATTATTTTCTTATTTTTTATTATTTTTCTTTTTCTTTTTCTTCTAGTTCTACCGCTGCTTCTTATTATTTATTTATTTATTATTATTATTAACATTATTCTTATTTTTCTTGTTACTCTTGTTCTTATTTATTTGTTGTTGTTGTTATTATTATTATTATTATTATTATTATTATTATTATTATCATTATTTATTTATTTATTTATTCTTATTTTTTATTATACTTATTTCTTCCTTTTCTTGTTCTTGTTCTTCTTATAATTAATTAATTAATTAATTATTATTTTTCATATTTATTATATTATTATTCCTATTATTATTATTGTTATCATTTATTCTATTTATTTTTTATTATTATAGTTATTATTATTATTATTATTATTATTATTATTATTATTATGCACTTCTTATTTTTTATTATATTTCCTCTTATTCTTCTTATTCTTATTTATTTATTATTCTTCCTTTTTCTTCTTCTACAGCTTCTTATTAGTATTATTATTTAATTAATTATTTGTTTGTTTATTTATTTATTTATTTATTTATTATTATTTGTTGTTATTATTAATTTTTTTCATATTTTTTTATTGTATTTCAACTTATTTATTTATAATTTTTTCTTATTTTTTCTTATATTTATTCTTCTTTTCTTTTACTTCATCTGCTTCCTATTATTATTATTATTATTATTATTATTATTATTATTATTATTATTATTTATTATTATTATCTTCATTAATTATTATTTTCTTATTTTTTATTATTTTTCTTTTTCTTTTTCTTCTAGTTCTATCTGCTTCTTATTAATATTTATTTATTATTATTATTAACATCATTCTTCTTTTACTTGTTATTCTTGTTCTTATTTATTTGTTGTTGTTGTTATTATTATTATTATTATTATTATTATTATCATCATCATCATCATCATCATCATTATTTATTTATTATTTATTCTTATTTTTGTATTATATTTTCTCATCTTCTTATTTATTTATTATTAATTACTTTTCTTCTTCTTCTACTAATTATTATTATTATTATTATTATTATTATTATTATTATTTTCTTATTTTTTATTATTATTATCTTCTTCTTATTATTATTAACATTATTATTGTTATTATTATTATCATTATTTATCATTTTTTATTATATATCCTCTTCTTCTTTTTCTTATGTATTTATTATTAATTACTTTTCTTCTTCTTCTACTTCTTCTTAATATTATTATTATTATTATTATTATTATTATTATTATTATTATTATTATTTTCATATTTTTATTATATTTCTTCTCCGACCTTATTATTATTTTTCTTATTTTTATATTTATTCTTCTTTTTCTTCTTATTCTTCTTATATTTATTTATTTATATATTTATTATTTTTCATATTTTTTGTCTTATATTATTATTATTATTATTTCTTATTCTTGTTATTATTATTTTTTTCCGCTTCTTCTTTTATGCTTCTTATTTATCTTATTTATTTTGTATTATATTTATACTTTGGTTTCTTCTTCTTCTGTTCTTGTTAATTAATTAATTAATTATTTTTATTTTCTTCTTATTATTATAATTTATTCTTCTTATCTTATTATTTATTTTTTAATTTATTTGTTTTTATTACTATTACTTATTCTAGTTATTATTATTATTTTTCTTCTTCTGCTTCTTATTTATCTTATTTATTAGTATTATGCTTTTTTTTATTTTTTATTATATTTATTCTCTTTTTCTTCTAATTTTGTTTCTTCCTCTACTTCTTCTTCTTATTATTTTCTAATTTTTATTATATTTTTTTTTCTTATTTGTCTTCTTCTGCTTCTTATAATTATTTATTTAATTATGTATTATTATTATTCATATTTTTTTATTTTATTTCTTCTTCTTATTATCTTCTTATTTATTTATTATTTTCTTATTATTATTATTTATTCTTCTTATTTTTCTTCTTCTTGTTTTTATTTATTTATTATTCTTTTCCTTGTTCTTGTTCTTCTTATTATTATTTATTATTATTATTATTATTATTATTTTTCTTATTTTTATTATATTTCTTTTTTCTTTTTCTTCTAGTTCTACTACTACTTCTTATTATTTATTTATTTGTTATTATTATTAACATTATTCTTCTTTTTCTTGTTATTCTTGTTCTTATTTATTTGTTGTTATTATTATTATTATTTTTATTTTTAACTATACTTATTCTTCCTTTTCTTGT
This sequence comes from Dioscorea cayenensis subsp. rotundata, assembly GCF_009730915.1. Lineage (NCBI taxonomy): Eukaryota > Viridiplantae > Streptophyta > Magnoliopsida > Dioscoreales > Dioscoreaceae > Dioscorea > Dioscorea cayenensis. Next base: position 3,275 of record NW_024087632.1, on the reverse strand, counting down.
TCTTGTTCTTCTTATAATTAATTATTTATTTATTTATTTATTATTATTTTTCATATTTATTATTATTATTAGTATTATTATTATTAGTATTATTTTCTTCTACTGCTGCTTCTTATTTATATTATTTATAATTATCATTTTTCATATTTTTCTAATATATTTCTTGTTCTTATTATTATTATAGTAGTAGTAGTTGTTGTTGTCATTATTATTATTATTATTATTATTATTATTATTATTATTATTATTATTATTATTATTATTATTTATTATACTTCCTCTTCTTCTTCTTTTTCTTAATTATTTGTCTTATTTTTTTTATTATATTTATTCTTCTTCTTCTTGTTTGCTTCTTATTATTTGTTCTTGTTCTTATTTATTTGTTTATTGTTATTATTATTATCGTTATTTATTATATTTTTTATTATATTTCTTCTTCTTATTTATTTATTATTTTCTTATTATTATTATTATTATTATTATTATTATTAATATATATTCTTCTTATTCTTCTTATTATATATGTATTATTCTTTTTCTTGTTCTTGTTCTTCTTATTATTTATTTATTAATTATTATTATTATTATATTTTTTTATTATATTTCTTATTTTTCTTGTTCTTGTTATTATTTTTCACATTTTAACTATATTTTATTTATTGTTTTTCTTATTTTTTATTATATTTCCTCTTCTTCTTTTTTTAATTATATTTATGCTTCTTTATCTTCTTCTACAGCTTCTTATTATTGTTATTTATTTATTATTATTTATTACATTTCCTATTTCTCTTCTTCTTATTAATATTTATTTACTATTGTTTTTCATATATATTATTATTATTATTATTATTATTATTTTGCTTCTTCTTGATCTGGTCTTACTTTATTTATTTTTCTCGATATTTCTTTATAATTTTTCTGATTTTTAATTATACTTCCTCTTCGTTTTCTTTTTCTTATTTATTTATTTATTTATTATTAATTATTTTTTTATTTTTTATTATATCTCTTATTATTATTCTTTTTATTTTTTATTATTTTTCCTCTTATCCAAGTTATTCTTATTTATTTATTAGTCTTCCTTTTTCTTCTTCTTCTTCTACTGCTTCTTATTATTATTATTTATTTATTTATTTATTTATTATTGTTATTGTTATTGTTATTATTATTTTTTTCATATTTTTTAGTATATTTTTTAATTATTCTTCCTCTTCTTCTTATTTATTTATTATTTTTTCTATAATATTTATTCTTCTTTTCTTTTTCTTCTTCTGCTTCCCATTATTATTATTTTATTATTACTAGTATTATTATTATTGTTATTATTATTATTGTTATTATTTTCTTCTTCTTCTTTATACTATTAATTATTACTTTTCATATTTTTTTAATATATTTTTTCTTTTTATTATTTTTATTTATTTATTTATTGTGTATTATTGTTAGTATCGACTCATCGAGAGTAGCTTCACACTTCTAATAGGGAGTAGCTCTTTCCGTTTCCCAAATTCTCTCTCTAAAAAAACAGAAATTTCTTTCAAATTTGCAATCAATTCAACCACATTAAGTAAAATGAACAACACTAAATGAAGTCAACATGGTATAGTCCTAATTACAATAGAGAAATTATGTGCTCTAATTGGGAGAGTAACCAAGAATAGAGTGCAGAACCTATAGAACTCAAAAATGGAACACTCCATGTGTCCACCCTAATACTAAGAAACTCCCGCTACAAATCAAATACTATCATCATAAAGTCAAACTTAGCATGTAAAGAGTTAACAATGAAACTTTAACCTCCCTCACATAATTAATACATTGTCCTCAATGTGGGCAAAAAATAAAGCATGCGGCGCTGTAAACAGAATAGGAGGGTGGAATATGATTACTTCGGTTCAATTTGAAGCATTGCTCCTTGGCAAACCATGTAGTACAGTTGATGTGTCCTAGCGTTGGGATCCTCGAGGGTCAAGAATTGACTCAATGAGCATCCCTTTTATAATTGAGGATTGTAGAATGTTGCAGAAATAAGTCACAGTAGAAATACGGAAGAACATTAAAACTCAACAAAAATAAAAACTAACAAAAACTAAAGCGAAATTCCTAAAAAGTCTCAAAAATACTAGATACAAAAATGGCGGCACCAACCATTGTTAAAATCGGGAGCTACATAATGAAAAGTGACATAATGCTCAATAAGGGATATTATCAATTACAAGGGTATAAAAATGCATTTTAGAACATCTTTTGCTTCCCTAATATTCTCCAAATATTAACCACCAGTACAACCACAACCACAAGCCCTAATTCAAGAAAAGAATCACAAAAACAAGAAATCCGAAGAAGAGAAAAATATAATAAAAAAGATGAAAAATATAATAAATAAAGAATAATAAAATAATAATAATAATAAAATAAATAAATAAGATAAATAATAATAAGGAAGAAATACATAATAATAACTAGAATAATAATTAACCGCAATACAACCATGACCACAAACCCTAATTCCAAGAAAAGAATCATGCAAAACCAAGAATCACGTAGAAGAAAGAAAGAAGAAATATAATAAAAATATGAAAAATATAATAAATAAAGAATATTAAAAATAATAATAATAATATAAGATAAATAATAATAAGAAGAAGACATATATAATAATAACTAGAATAATAAATAAATAAATAAATAAATACTAATAATAAGAATAAGAAGAAAATAATAAAGAAGAGTATAAAGTCACAACTCACAATAGCATTGAAAATCCATGAAACTTGAGGAACATAGGCAACGGTACCCGATTATAGCGAGTGGTACTTGTCACACGGCATTGATGATGAGTTCACCGCATTGCGAGATATAGAGAGATGTCTTCCCTTCTCTGTACTTCCAACAATAGCAACTAAGCTACCAACAAGTATGTCCAAATTAATATTTGACTGAGGTTTGGCCTCTCATCCTACAACATTTCATGATTTCACAAAAGTATTAAGCATCTTCAAAGTGAAACAAGAGCGAGAAAAACCCTCTCTGACCATGTTTTCGAGTGGAAATGACTTAGGATAACTGAGTTGGAATAACGGGTCCTTTTAACAAATTTGATTTATTAAAATCATATTATCACTAAGAAATATTATAATTATTGAATATAAATTAATATATAATTTTTATATATAAATAAATATAGTTTCTAATTGAATTAATATAACTTAAATTTTAAAAATAATGTTTTAAGTCATGTTAGTCATGTCAAAGCTCATAATAGCTTGATTAAC
>NW_024087631.1:0-53114 GCF_009730915.1 Dioscorea cayenensis subsp. rotundata | reverse complement strand
TTTTGAGTGGTTCTATGGCTTTAGACATCGTGTTCCTTTGGAGGAGAGTTCCTGGGGGAGCTTTCGTCAGCACCGATTCGGCGAGGTGTGCCCTAAGCTTGACAAGGGAACCTTTGGAGAAAGACGAGGCTGCTCTACAAGACCATCGATACGGACTACAAGGGGCTTTTATCTATGGATTACATGTTTTCACTATTGATTTCATTGATAATTGTGTGTTGCTCCATGGAGAGATAAACCCCTAGTGGGTGCTTGGACTTGTAAACCCTAGGATGATTTTGTTTCATTGACCTTTATTATGGTTCTTTAATTGATGTTTTAATTGAGTTCCATCCTTGATTGCTTGTTGTAATGATTTTTCCTTAGCGTGACACTAGGGTTGAGAATCCATCTTAGTAATCCTTGTGGATGAGTGACACTCCATTAGGATTAGACAAAGCAAGGTTGGAGATGGTCAAGAGGATGAGTCGAGAGATAGCGGAACGTCCTTTTTCCCTTCAGATGAGGTTTATCGTACCTCCACCTTCCAAGAGTTCTTTGCGATTATGATAGAGTGAAGTGCTAAAAAACAAACTCCATTGGGGCTTAGTTGTGCAAGCAATAGAGTGAAGTGTTAAAGTAATCTTTAGTACTGGGGCTTAATAGTGACTATGGGTCTTTCGCTTGGACTAAAGGGTTAGATCTATTTTACGGAATAGGGTTTACCACTTGGAGTCCCTAGAGCTTCATGCAAACCCACACAGTGTGAGGTGTCGAGAATATCCTTTTCAACCGAGGTATAGAGTATGGTTAGTCACGGTTGACCTTAGGTTTGGGACCGTGTGTCTTTGTATGTCCACGACTCTTTAAGAATCAATTAGGAGACATAATGATTAGTCTTGCACTTGAAATAATAGTCCTAGGGTGAGCAATGTCTAGGGTGCCCCTATCTCTCTATCGATTACCTCTCCTTATTCCTATTGTGCTTCTTTTCTTTCCTTTACTTTTATTTGCATTGATATTGTTCACACAACTCCTCAACAATTTTTACTATAGTTAAATAGTAATTCTTGTGTTTTCTAAACACTATTCGATGTGGATACGACTATCGACTCATCGGGGTATTTTATTACTTTGAAAACCCATGCACTTGCTTTACACACACACAAGGGGTATGTCAGTAATAAACACTTCTCAGTTATCTTGTCAGAATCATGATTATGGTGAAATGAACTCAATCGCAAGAATATGAATATTGCCAGCAAGCAAGGAAAATAGAAAATAAGGGAAGTCTCAATCAATAAAGATAAGGTACCCGGGCAATACTCCCCTAGGATCTAACATGAAGCGAAAGACTTACTAAATATTTCTAAACCAAGTTAAAAGAGTCGAGCTTATCCAAGAATAATCGGTCCCTGCCTCCAAGCTATCGATACTAGTCTCCTACGAGGTCCCGAGTGGAGAAATCGCTTAATCTCAACACCTCACACCACATATGATCGCAATAAACTCTAGGGATACCTAAGAGTACAACCGATTCCTAATGATAGATCTAACCATACCTCTAGGTGACAGATCCCTAACCCCCTACAAGGTCCCAGTGGAGAAATTTCTCAATCACATGTGTCACACCAAATATGGTTCCATAAAACTTATTCAATACGGAGATAGGAAGTATTCATCGGATGGGAAATGGGACACTCCACTATCTCATGACTCACCCTCTCAACACTCTTCAATCTTGGAGTTCTAACCCTAATGGTGGCCTCTCTCTCACCAAGGCAACAAATCATGCAATACAAATCAATCACAAGGATTAATACGACATGCAAAGTAATTAGAAAACAAGATTGAAACTCAAATAAACTCGGATTTAATAGAAAACATAAAGTAAATCAATATAAAGATATGATCCTAGGGTTCACATGCTCAAAGTACCTCTTAGGGTTTAGCCTTCCATGGGGCAAATTACAAAGCAAAGAATAATGCAATGAAAAGCAATGAAAACCATGGAATAAGACCCCCTTATATTCGTGATGATGGCCTTGACTGGTCGCTCAATGTCTTGAAGGATCTCTCTCTGAAGCTAGATTGCTGAAGGCTCCCTTGATGCTACGACAGAGAAAAGATCTACCAAAGTTGGTGAAGAACGCCCCCAAAATTTGCCAAAGACCTCCTCTTCAAACCCTAGCTGCTTCGCTCTTCAAACACTAGCAAAAAGTCTCCAAAGAATAGGGCAAAAGGGCTATTTATAGTCAGAAACCACGTCCATCACGTGCCTCCACTTGACCGTGTGAGTTTTCACACCCCCGCATGAGCTGTCGAAATTCCTACGCGACCACGTGGAATTTTCACGCGGTCGCGTGAACAACATTTTTGCTATAGTACTATTACAGTGATTTGCTACATTATTCTTTATAAGCACGGCTAACACACTCTTCTCTTGAGGCCACATGGTTTGGGCACACGTCCATGTAGTAAGTTATGAGGCTTTTTATCATTGAATCATCATTGGGAAGATCTTGCATTCTTCACACAAATAGGGACATGGGAGTGTGACTGCCTTTGTGGCCTTCAATTCATAAATTGGCTAGAATTCTCTTGTAAGTTGGTACACACCCATGTACATGAGCTCCTCATGAGTCTTGATCCTTATGATATACAAAAGCTCCCAAAATGTGCCTTCATAACCTATCTTTGCTTCTTTTTCTTCCTTCAAGGCATTCACAACCTATTTGTACAAAAGAACACCAAATACAATTTATGAGACATAAACCATGGTAAAAATGATGCTCAATGCATGTAAAACATATAGAGAAATATGCCTACTCAAGCACTTATTAAGCAAGTTTTTGTATACACTCATTTTGTGTATAACCTCATTCTATTGTGCAACAGGAGTGTGAGAAGGGGATTAGTTGAGAAAGGAAATGGTGATGTTAAGCACTTTTGGAATTTTTTTGTGAGCAACAGGAGCAAACACATGTCTTATGATTTTCCACATGGGTGTGTGTCTAACTTCTTGGTGCTTTTATTAAGAAACTTAAATAATAGAAGGGCACATGGGTAGTCACAAACCCATGTGTCTGGTCGTATGCTCATCATTTGTGGATTTTTTAAAGATTCTCAATAGCCAGAAAGCACATCACCACCCACATGGTCGTGTTCCAGGCTATGTGGCTCACCTAGGTAGCAACACCGCTTGACACATGGGCTTGTGGGGGTCTTGACAACACCCTATAAAACCCTTATAACTTTATTTTTAGTATCTTTGTTTGCAAGGTTTGAGCAATGGCCACGGCTAGAGTTTAGGGACTTAGTCTTTATAGCCAAAAGAGGGTTCCATCATCATTCTCCATCGACTCGCATCATCGACATGTCCATTAATGGAGTCGCCCAAGCATAGTTTGAGGCACTGTATTTGGTTTCAACTGGATTGGGTCGTTGGTGGTTTAAGAGAGCTTCATCGATTTATCATTTGTGAGGATTAGGAGAGTTACTCTTATGGATTATCTTGTATTTCATTGTTGTTATTTGATTTTGTATTGTTCTTCTATGAAGAGCTAAACTCCCTTAGGTACTTGGGCATGTGAAACTTAGAACTATTTGTTTGTATGATATTTAACTTGTGCCTTTTAATTTGAAATTAGTTTTGAGTTTCAACCTTGCGTTTTTATTGTCATGTAATCCATTATAGTGAGAGATTGATTGCATGTTGAATCACTTTACTGACAAATTGAGAAACCCACTAGAGTTTAGATCCACCAAGGTTCAAGGAAATAGAGGGGGAGCTTTGAGGTAGAAGACCTGTGCCCTCTACTCTTTGATTTGATTAATCCTACCTCCAAATACCATTAATGAACCAAAGCTATTATAACACAACCAACATTTCAATGATCTACTAGAGTATCTCAAGCTCAAGAGAGATATGGTAATCTATTATAAGGAGAGCATTATTTGTATGATATAGTAAATGGGAATCATGGAAGAGGTCCTTATAATTATGATCGAGCAATGATGGATGCAGAATCTACAAGGTGTCAAGAAGCTATGAAAACAAAGATGGATTCAATGTATATAAACCAAGTCTAGACTATAGTAGATTTCCCCAAAGGGATGGTTCCTATGGGTGCAAGTGGATCTAAAAGGAAAAAAATTGTTAAAATGACAAGGTAGAGACTTATAAGGCCTAGCTAGTGGTGAATGTGTATAATCAAAAGGAAAGCATTGACTATGAGGAAAATTTTTCTTAAGTAGCTATAATTAAATCCATCCGAATTTTTCTTGTGATAGCCATATACCTAGATTATGAGATTTAGTACATAGACACAAAAACTACATTGCTGATGTTATAACTATATTTTACTATAGATTGAACTAGCCCATTGATGTAGAATTTTTTTCAATCCAGCACTGTAGCAGTCATATTACTGTAGCAGCAGAATTTTCTTCTCTTAAAACCCTTCTTCCTTTCTTCTTCATCTTCCTTCCTTGTGTTGGCCAAACCCTACTCTTTTCTTAAAAATTTTCCGGCGAGGTTTTAAGGCAAACCAAAGCCTCCATTCTCCTTCTCCCATCCTCTTGAATACGGTATGACCCTTCATCTAAGTTCTATCCCGTAATTTTTCTCGTATTTCCTTAATTTTAGAATTTTTTTTTAAAAACCTAGATTTCTCCATGGATTTAGTTGTTTATAGGCTCAAATTGAAGCCACTGATTTGTGATTCATGTATGAGAATGTTTGTGAAGAAATTTCTTGATTTAGTGTGGTTAATTGTGAGAAAATCATAGTATAAGGGCCGGTTTTACTGTAGCACAGACAATCGTTAGTTGTTTCTTTAGATTTCTTTGGATTAGAGTGAAGCTAAAACCCCTTGAAATTTATTGGTAACCTTCAGACATAGCTTTGAGCCAATCCTAGGATCTAATTAGGGTTGTTTGTTAAAAAACATAGGGTTTCGTTGTTTGATTTAATTTTTGCTAATTATTGTTGTTCTTTGACAAGGAAAAGAAGTCTTGACTCGAGGTAAAGATTTAACCAAGGATTATCTTGCGAGGAAGACAAATCGCCAATTCAGTGAGTGGGATTGAAAAGCATAGCTTTATTAGAAGAATACGGATAACTATATATATACATATACTTATATTCATTTCTATCATGGTTTAAGTAAATCTTTATTAGTTTTTCCATGTTTAGCATTTTGGTTAATGATAGTTATTATTGTTAAAAATTCTTAAATGTTTTTATTTTGTTATGTGATTTGTTAATGTTGGATTTGTAATCGATATCTTTCAATGAGTTTTACGAAATCCTTGTTTTGTGTGAAACTTGGGATTTGTTGTGAAAAATCATTGATTTTTGTGAAATCTAAGGCTTGAAACTCATTTTAAATTTGTTTGAAAGGAAAGGATTCCCATGTTGTTTCTTGTGTTGGGATTTGTAAATTAATTTGTGTTAAGAGCTTGAGCTTTGCTTGTGTGTTTATCTTGTCCTCGTGCAAATGGCCGAGGTGTTATTGATATATGATATGGACGGCTTTTGCACTCCGAGTGGAGTTTTGTTTATTATGGTGATTGTATGGTGATATCCTATTGCAGTAGGCGGTCTCCATGGCCAGCCTGTTGAGGTGGCATGATGACTGGCTGATTACTACGAGGGCCAGTTCAGGTGGGAATGTATAGCATTGACTAGATATTCATCGGGTAGCCAGAGTCACCACCCGGTGAACTGATGGGTCAACGTCAAGGGCATGAGTACTTTGGCGGCTCTGAACCTAGCCATGGTCACGGTGAAGGTTTAGAGAGTTTTGTAGACCACGTTATGCTGGGTTAGTGTTGGGTATTGTGCTTATTTATTTCAAAACCATGACATTTGGTTGTTTTTACTTGTATTTGAAACCATGTTTTATGATTTTTATGTTGTAAACCCTAGTTGGGGTAAAAAGGGTTTTATCGGCATTATTATGTTATTTTAATTCTTTTAAAGACTTCTATTATATGTAATAATGTTTCTAAACTAGTTTTGTTTTGGTAAAGCATTTATTTTGATGATTTATTTTTATTATTATTGCTATTGGTGTATTTTCGCTAAAGTTGTGCTAACCTCCCTCATTGAGTAGCTTTAGCTGCTTACCCTCTCTTCCCTTTCCCTAGGTATCAGTTCAGCGAAGCGATGCGGATGTGAAGTGCATGGCAAGAATTTGTTTTAGGGTAGCTAGTTTAGCTATTTGTGTATTTCTTCCCACTTCTTAAGTTGTAGTGTATTAATTGCATTCATGTAAACTTCTTATTAATATTTATGTATTCATTTATGTATCTTAAGAACCCTTGCATTAGTTGTGGCCTACTCTATATCTGTGGTAGATATTGTGGAATTTCAGGTGTATTGGCCAGCCTTGCGATGTCCCGATGGTTTAGTGCCGAGGTATCCCTCCTCGGGATCGTTGCGGCGGTTGTCACGTTCTGTGCGCCCACGGGTCGGGCCGTGACAATTTTATTGGTATCAGAGCTGAGGTTTGGCATAACCTAGATCTAGAGTTTGTTTCTTGATTGGGTTTGAAATTTGATTTTTCATCCCTGTAATTAGTCAATCCTAGTAGAGTTCTGTATATAGCATTAATGCATATAGAATGTTTGTTTTAGGGTTATCTTGGTGTTTATTTTGGTTAGTCATGTCAGCACAGCACCCACACACGTATCACAAAGCTGTTACTCCAATCTGTAAGTCTGCTCTTTTCTTGTCTAAGTAGAAGGCTTTCTTATTGGTGTATTCTTTTTGTGTGTTATGCTTTCTATTGGAAGTTTCTGCATTTTTTGCGATACTATAGTTATCATCCTTCTCTCATCTCTTCTCCTGGGATATGTTGTTTTAAGTAATTGTGCAACTTGGTATGTTTAAGTCTGAATGAATCAAGGTAAAAATAATGAAGTGTATACTCTTTATGGATGATTGAGAAATGATCGAAAAATTTAATGATTGCTTTAAATTGAATCAATCATGATACATTCTATAATGTATGTTTCAATTGGGTTGTATTGTCATAATAATAATCTAAAAACAAGGCTTTGAATCGTAAAGTTAATGATGATGGATCATTGGGTTAATTGATGTATACTTCGGGTGATCCTTATGAGATTGAAGTTGCAACTTATTTAGTAATGTGTGGATTAAGAGCAATTCAATGAATTTGATGTATTAATTTTTCTAGAGTTATCAACGTATGATATTGCAAATGAAGTATGCAAAGTTTGAACATATTTTGATTCTACAATTGTAAGAGGATGTGTGATGATGACAAAAAAAAAATTATTATTGAATGGAAATGCTTGATTGTGATGTGCCTATTTCAATGCAATGGAAATTCCTTTGAAGAATTATTATATGTAGTATAGTGAACTTCATAATTGATGTTAATTTGACTTCTCAATTCAAGATCTTTGAGAGTTAGATTTATTGTGATATTTGTAAAAAGGACTAAGTAGATCTCTTGTATTAGATGGGATGATTAGCTCTTTTTGAAATGAATAAAAATGTTTGAAAAATTGTATATGAGAAAGTGGCATATTTATGTGATATGATAAAGTCCGTGAGAAGGAATTTATTTGATGTATGCAAAGTGTTGATATAACACCTTTGAGGTTAATATGTAGACTATGATCCACTTGATGGTGAGAAATGATAATGAATGAGTTGTGATATATGTGGTGAACATTGGAAAGAAATTGGATTGTTATATTTAAGTTTCTTGTAATTTCACTAGATTTGTTCAGCAAAATATTCCTATCAGAAGGAAGTCAAATTTAGAAAACTGGTGTAATGATGTTATGATTGAGAAAGTTAATGTTGATGTTTCAGAGTAGAGATATTATGTTGGGGAATGTAGGTCATAACAAAACCTTGGACACAATGATTGGGTGATATCTTAATACACAAAGGCACGTGATGGTAGAAGTATATTTTTCTTGATCATGATGACTTTGTACATGTGAATGTGTTTATTTGGCAATTACTTGATCATGAGAAAATTGAACTTGTATTTTTTTATCAATTGAGAATGGTGATTGATTGCGTATTATTGATGTTCTTTGATGAATACCTCAAGTGCAAGTTGTGAAAGTGTGAAAGTAGGGCCAAGATTGAGAGAGATATAACTAAGGTATCAACTTCTTATCTTTTGAAGTCTTGAACTTTTGCTTGAGTTGTGTCAAAAATTAAGAACCCTACTTTGTTTGAAGCTCGTAGCAATTAAAAAAATTTTGAGGGCGAAATTTTCTTAAGGGGGTTAAAATGTTATAACCAGATTTTACTGTAGAATTGAACTAGCCCATTGCTGTAGATTTTTTTTTCAATCCAACACTGTAGCAGTCCATTACTATAGCAGCACGAATTTTCTTCTCTTAAAACCCTTCTTTCTTTCGTCTTCATCTTCCTTCCTTGTGTTGGCCGAACCCTACTCTTTTCTTAAAAATTTTCGAACGAGGTTTTACGGCGAACCAAAGCCTCCATTCTCCTTCTCCCATCCTCATGAACACGGTATGACCCTTGATCTAAGTTTTATCCCGTAATTTTTCTCATATTTCCTTAATTTTAGAAATTTTTTTTAAAATCCTAGATTTCTTCATGGATTTAGTTGTTTGTAGGCTCTAATTGAAGCCAATGATTTGTGATTCATATATGAGAATGTTTGTGAAGAGATTTTTTGATTTAGTGTTGTTAATTGTGAGAAAATCATAGTATAAGGGCCGGGCTTGCTGTAGTAACCCGAAGTTACTGTAGCACTGACAATGGTTAGTTGTTTCTTTGATTTCTTTGGATTAGAGTGAAGTTAAAACCCCTTGAAATTCATTGGTAACCTTTAGCCTTTGCTTTGAGCCAATCCTAAGATCGAATTAGGGTTGTTTGTTAGAAAACTTAGTGTTTTGTTGTTTGATATAATTTTTGCTAATTATTGTTGTGTTTTGACAAGGAAAAGAAGTCTTGGCTCGAGGTAAAGATTTAACCGAGGATTATCTTGCGAGGAAGACAAATTGCCAATTCAGTGAGTGGGATTGAAAAGCATAGCTTTATTAGAAGAATACCGATAACTATATATATACATATACGTATATTCGTTTCTATCATGGTTTAAGTAAATCTTTATTAGTTTTTCCATGTTTGGCATTTTGGTTAATGATAGTTATTATTGTTAAAATTCTTAAATGTTTTATTTGTTATTTGATTTGTTAATGTTGGATTTGTAATCAATATCTTTCAATGAGTTTGCGAAATCCTTGTTTTGTGTGAAACTTGGGATTTGTTGTGAAAATCATTGATTTTGTGAAATCTAAGGCTTGGAACTCATTTTACATTTTTGAAAGGAAAGGATTCCCATATTGTTTCTTGTATTGGGATTTGTATATTAATTTGTGTTAAGAGCTTGAGCTTTGCTTGTGTGTTTATCTTGTCCTCGTCCAAATGGCCGAGGTGTTATTGATATATGATATGGATGGCTTTTGCACTCCGAGTGGAGTTGTGTTTATTATGGTGATTGTATGGTGATATCCTACTGTAGTAGGCGATCTCTACGGCCAGCGTGTTGAGGTGGCGTGCTGACCGGCTGATTACTACGAGGGCCAGTTCAGGTGGGAGTGTAGAGCCCTGACTGGATATTCATCGGGTAGCCGGAGTCACCAACCGGTGAACTGATGGGTCAACGTCAAGGGCATGTGTACCTTGGCGGCTCTGAACCTAGCCATGGCCAAGGCGAAGGTTTAGAGAGTTTTGTAGACCAAGTTATGCTTGGTGAGTGTTGGGTATTGTGCTTATTTATTTCAAAACTATGACATTTGGTTGTTTTTACTTGTATTTGAAACCATGTTTTATGATTAGTTGGGGTAAAAAGGGTTTTATCGGCATTATTATGTTATTCTAATTCTTTTGAAGACTTCTATTATATGTAATAATGTTTCTAAACTAGTTTTGTTTTGGTAAAGCATTTATTTTGATGATTTATTTTTATTATTATTGTTGTTGGTGTATTTCCGCTAAAGTTGTGCTAACCTCCGTCACTGAGTAACTTTAGTTGCTTACCCCCTCTTCCTTTTCCCCAGGTATCAGTTCAGCGAAGCGATGCCGATGTGAAGTGCATGGCAAGAATTTGTTTGAGGGTAGCTAGTTGAGCTATTTGTGTATTTTTTCCAATTTCTTAAGTTGTAGTGTATTAATTGCATTAATGTAAACTTCTTGTTAATATTTATGTATTCATTTATGTATCTTAAGAACCCTTGCATTAGTTGTGGCCTACTCTATATCTGTGTTAGATATTTTGGAATTTCAGGTGTATTGGGCAGCCTTGCGACGTCCCGAGGGTTGAGTGGTGAGGTATCCCTCCTCGGGATCGTTGCGGCGATTGTCAAGTTCTGTGGGCCCACGGGTCGGGGCGTGATAGCTGAATGGATATCTCTGAGAGGAAATCTATATGGAACAACCCAAGGGTTTTATGTTCGAGACTGATTCTCATAAGGTATGTAAGCTTAATAGATCTATTTACAGACTTAACTAGACCTCCTGCGGTTGGAAACTTCTTTTCAATGAAGTTATTAAAACTTTTAGTTTTCATCAAGAATGAAGATGAACCATGGGCCCACATGTAGTTCAGTGTGAGCAAGATATCCTTCTTTGTATTGTATGTGGATGACATTCTACTTACATGGAATGATTTAGGCACTACTCACAAGAAATGATGTAGGCATGTTGACTTTGGTCAAAATTTGGCTCTCAAGCACATTCTCAATGAGAGACTTGGGGGAAGCCACTTATATTCTTCGAATAGGATGATGGGGCTATCCCGAGCCCTTTACTTAGAAAAAGTCCTAAGGTGATTTGGGATGAAAAACTCTAAGAAAGGGTTTCTACATGTAAGGCATGGAGTGTATGTCTTCAAGTCAATGAGTCCCCAGAGTGAGGAGGACAGAAAGGAGATGTGTATGGTATCTTATGCCTATGTTATTTGATAAATGCTTGTGTATACATATTATTGAGTATGTTTTACTTATAATGAGCATTTCTTTTATCAGGTTTTATGCCTCGTTCATGTGTTTTTGTGTTCTTTTTTGGATTCAAGGTTAAGGAGACAGTATAAGAAGAAAGGAAAGTAAAAATAGGTCATGAACTCAGATTTTGAGAATTCTCTTGCATGGAAAAAGGGTCCAGACATGAGTTGTGATCATACACATGATGGTAAAGTACTGTTCACCTGTAGTGTAGTGATTACTATTCATGTAGTGTGAAAATCAGAAAAATAGAGAATTAACACACTCTTGTGGAAATTCCACATGGGCGTGTGAAATCCTGATTTTTTGTGTTTTAAAAGGGCGATTGAAGAGAGATTTTTTTTTTATCTTTGTGAGAGAGCGCAGTTAGGGTTTGGAGAAGGTGTTGCTAGGTTTTGGAGCGTTTCTAGCCCGTTCAACATAGATTTCCTTCGAAGGAGAGTTATTGGGGAAGCTTTCGACGGTATCATTTCGGCGAGATGTACCCTAGGCTTGACGGAGGAATCCTTGGAGAAGGAGAAGCGGCTCTTGGAGATCATCATCACGGATAACAAAGGGGGTATCTATATGGATAGTTTGCATTTATCTTTGATTTTATCTTTGATTTTGTATCATCGTCACGGCCAACAAAGGGTGTATCTTTGATTTCATCCATGGAGAGCAAAACCCCTAGTGGGTGCTTGGACTTGTAAACCCTAGGATGATTTTGATTCATTGAATCTGATTATGCTTCCTTTAATTGAGTTTTTAATTGAGTTTCAATCTTGTATGCTTATTGTTTGGTTTTCTGTTAAAGTGACACTAGGATTGAGAATCCATCTAGTCATCCTTTTGACTAGTGACCATCACCATTAGGGTTAGACTTAGTAAGATTGAAGAGGGTTGAGGGGGTGAGTCGAGAGGTAGCAGAGTGTCCCCTTTTATTTTTGAAATGATTTATTCTACCTCCACATTCAAATAGTTCTTTATAATAACAATAGAGTGAAGTGTTGATAGGTCCCCTTCGCTGGGGCTTAGTTATTGTAAGTATAATAGAGTGAAGTGTTGAGAGATCTTTTTTGCCGGGGCTTAGTTGTGATTAGGGACCTTTCACTTGGACCAAAGAGTTTGATATAAATTTGGGAATAGGATTTATACCTTGGTGTCCCTAGAACCTCAAGCAGTCCCACACAGTGTATGGTGTTAAGAGTCTTTCTTTTTGCCGGGGCATACGCAGAGGGCTAGTCACGGTTGACCTTAGATTTGGGACTATGTGCTTTTGGATTTCCACAAGTCTTTAAATCTCAATTAGGAAAGCATAACGTTAGTCTTGCACTTGAAATAATAGTTCTAGGGGGAGGATTGTCCAAGTACCCCGCTTTATCATTGATTGTCTCTTCCTATTACCATTTGCTTATTTTCTTGTCATTTTATTTCATTAACATCTTGAATATAATCACCAAGTGATTATCACTTTAGCTAATTAGCAAAACTACTTGTTTCTAAAGTCTATTCCCTGTGGATTTGACTAACCACCCCTTGGGTACTTTATTACTTTGAGACCTATGCACTTGCAGTACACAGGCAAGGGTGTGTCATTATTGTTAATCTAATGTACACTATATTGTGTACTAGGACAGACATTGCATACGTGATTAAGGTTGTGAGTCAATTTCATGCTAACCTAGGAAAGGAGCATTGGATAGCCGTAAAGTTTATTCTAATGTACTTGAGAAAGATCAAAGATATGCCTCTATTCTATGGAAATGGAGAGTTAAGTGTGAATGGTTACACAGATTGAGATTTTTAGTTTGATGTTGATGATTGGAAGCCTACTTCAAGGTTTATATTCACTCTTGATGGTGGAGCAGTAAGTTAGAAGAGTTCTAAGCATTGTACCACTATAATTTCAACCACTGAGGTTGAATATGTAACTGCTTCAAAGGCTGCTAAGGAGGTTGTTTGCGTTAAGAAGTTCCAGGTGGTTCCAAGTGTGGAGCTCATGTTACTACTTCATTGTGACAACAATGGAACTATATTATAGGCTAAGTGTTTTAGTATTGTAGTTTTTATGTGGTACTGTGAATTTCGACCGACTTTTAAATAAAGAGATAAGGTTGGAATCTTGTGGTTTTTGTGGCTTTTCTTCTTCTTCATGGCTACTACAGTAACCCGAGAGAAGAAGAATAAGAAGAAGAAGAAGAATGAAAAAGAAAGAGAAAGAAGAAGGAGCTTGGAGGTTTGGGAGAAGAAGGAACTTGGTGTTTGATTGGTAAGGATTTTAAATAATTTTGTTTTGAGATGTATGGGTGTAGGTTTGTATGTTTGTATGTGTGGTTGGATGATGGAGAAGAAGATGTGTGATGGAGAAGAAGATGTTTGTAGGTGTTGTTGGTTGATGAAGGAGAAGATGGTTGATGAAGAAGAAAATGTTTATATGTGTGGTTAGTTGATGAAGAAGATGAGGGTTTGGAAGAAAGGTTGACGGCGATGATGAAAAATGGATATTAGATGATTTTATGTGAAAAATATTTGCATTGAAGATAGATTTTTGTATGGAATGGAGGATGAATTCTCGTTTTTACTGTAGAATTACTGTAGCATTGAGATTAGGGTTTTGTTTGGGTAATTAAGTTGATGATGATGGTAGTTAAGTTTATAGTAATGATGTTTAAGTTGATGATAATTGTTAATATGGTGATGATAATGGTTGGGAATGTCTTGGTCGAGTTAAATTTGTTTGGTTGAGTTGGTTTGATCAAATCAAGTAAAACTGGTTTAAGAGACTTTGTATAACAATTGAACTTGGTTCATTGGAATTGAGATTGGTTCAGGTTGGTTCAGGATGGTTTAGCCTAAATTAAGTTGGTTTGAGTGCAATTGGAGACCGATTTGCTTATGCAAGGTCGGGTTTTAACAGGTTGGAGCGAGTGGGCCCAATTAGAGAGTCAGTTATTTATTTCTTGTGTTTTCTTTTGGGTTAAATTCTGTCAATAGCCTGCATTTCATTTAATTTTATTTCGTTCTCCTGTTAAGTGTTGTTCAGGCTTGGGAGGGAGTTCTAGGTATAGCTAGAAACTCAAGAGAGACCAGGTGAGTTGGTAGTGGCTATTATTTTGCATAATTGGTTAATTGATACTATTTTTAAATAATTATTTAATGGCTAATGTTTGGAGATAATTGTTTAATTATTCCATTTTATATTATTTAATGATTTATATTGTTAAAGCTTACTAATATTTATTTGCAGTTTGCTATGCTTTAGCAATCGTATGAGTATATCTGGTTTTGACAATTAAATTATGCGCAATTCTTCTAAGATAATGCCTATGACTATTCTACATTGCTTAAGTAAAGTTTTATTGGTTATTTCACTGGCATTGAGACTTTATTGGATTTGAAATGAGTTATTTGGTATATTTCATACTTGGAAGCATTATTATTCGAAGGATAGGATTTTCTGATTGTTACGTGATTCATAAATTGTGCGTTAATTTATATTAAAATTTTTGGATACGCTTGTGCTTATCATTTCGGTGGAGAAATGACAGATATTTTGGATATTGATTTTTATCCTAGTTATGGGCTCCTTGTTGTGAGATGTATGTTTATTGAGTTTGTATGGTGACCCTACTGCAGTAGGCGGCCTCCACGGCCAGCCTGTTGAGGTGGCGTGGTAGACCAGCTGACTTCTACTAGAGCCAGTTCAGATTGGAGTGTAGAGCCCTGACTAGATATTCATTGGGATAGTCAGGGTCATCGACCGGTGAACCGATGGGTCAACGTTAAGGACATGAGTTCCTTGACGGCTCTGAACCCAGCCATGGCTACAGCTGAAGGGTTAGAGAGGTTTCTAGACCATGTAATGCTGGGTGAGTGTTGAGTATTGCTTTATACTGAATTTGAGATTTATATTATTTTGGATTATGATGAGAGGGCGAAGCCAACTGTCGCTCTTAGGAGGGCAGTCTCTCATGTAATTTGTGTTTTTTGAGAAAATTGATTTAATCTTGGTTTATGTTGAATTTATGTTTCAAAAACTCTTTAAAGAGGTATTTTGCCAAATTTCTGGTCTTTGTGAAAGTTTGGAAGTTATTTGGGAAAATTGATCTTTATATATCGTATATGCTACATTTAATTATTTAAAAATTATTAAGCCAATATCGACCAACTGAATGTGCTGTATGATAAGTGCTTGAGTGAACATGTTTTTATGCATGTTTTACATATATTGAGCATCATATTTTATTCGGTTTATGTCTCATTTCGTGTATTGGGTGTTCTTTTATGCATATAGGTTGTGAAGGCATTAGGATTTCAAAAGGGAGCGAAGATAGGCTATCATGGCATAATATTGGGAGTTCTTGTACAAATCAAGTTGGAAGACACAAGAGGAGTTCGTGTATGAGGAGATGTGTGCCAACTTCCATAGTTTTGCAAGCCAAGTTATTAATGGAAGGGCACAAAGGCAGCCATGTCTCCACATTCCTCCTCTTTGTAAAGATTTCAAGACCTTTCAAGACGCATTGATGAAGGAAAAGCCGTATAGCCTACCATATGATCGTGTGCCCGATCGTGTGGCCTTAAGAGGAGATTGTTTATCATCGCGTTTTGTGGAAATCACCGTAGTAAAAAGTGTCTGTAGCGAATTATCGTAGCGGGATTATCGCTCACGCGCCCGCTGAAATTCCGCCGACCGCTGGAAAGTCCCTGCAGCCCACGCGGCGCTGAGGGGGCACGTGACTGCACGCTGGTGAGGCTATAAATACACCTTTTGGCCGATTCTAAAGGGACTTTTTGCGGAGCTTTGAGCATAGACATTGAGAGAGGCGGCTAGGGTTTGAGGAGAAGGTCTTCGCCAATTGAGAGGGAGTTCTTCACCAACTTTGATAGGTTCCTTCGACGTCATAGCATCTTGGGGAGCCATTGGCGACCTAGCTTCGGAGAGGAACCCTTCAAGACGTAGAACTACCAATCAAGGCCAATCCGCGCGAATTCGAGGGGGTTTTCTCTATGGGTTTTATTGCTTTTCATTGTATTGATTATTGTTTTGTAACTAGGCCCATGGAGGGCTAAACCCTAGTAGGTATTTGGGCATGTGAACCCTAAGATTTATATTTTTGGATTGATTCTCTTAATGTTTCTAGTTAATCCGAGTTGTCTTGAGTTTTAATCTTGTGATTTAAGTGCTTGCTAGTGTTATTAATCCTTGTGGTTGATTTACATTGCATGATTTAATACTTTAATGTGTGAAGTCTCCATTAGAGTTAGATTTCCAAGATTAAAGAGGGTTGAGAGGGTGAGCCTTGAGATGGAGGAATGTCCCCTTTCCCTTTCGATTGAGTGTTTCCCTATCTCCGTATTCCATATTCTCTTTGCAACCATATTCGTGTGAGGTGTGAGATTGCTCGATTTCTCCGCCGGGACCTTGTAGGGGGTTAGGATCCTTCGCCGGGAATTAGGGGTTGGATCTACATTTAGGAATCGGTTTCACTCTTAGGTTTCCTTAGAGCATATTGCGGTCATATGGGGTGTGAGGTGTTGAGATTGGTCGATTTCTCCACCGGGACCTTGTAGGGGACTAGTGCCTTTTGCTTGGAGACAAGGATTGGTTATCGTTGGATTACCTCGACTCATTAGACTCGATTGTAGAGCATTTAGTGAATCTTGAGCTTCAAGGAAGATCTTAGGGGGATCATTGCCCGAATACCTCATCCTTAGTAATTGAGACTCTTCTACTTTATTTCTTGCATACTCGTTTGCTTTGCTTGCAATTAGTTCACTTCATCATATTAATTGATTCCGACTAAATAATTGAGAAGTGGTTATTACTAATACTTCCGTTCCCTGTGGATTCGACTACCCACTCACCGGGGTAATTATTACTTCGACACCCGTGCACTTGCGGTTTATACACGCATATTCGGACGTGTCACTGTAGTTGCAGGAGCAAGACCCTTCTAGTTTGCTTGTGCGAGTATAGAGCCAGTCAAGGATGAGTTGAGGGTTACGGTGGATCCCTTTTCTTTCTTCTGCCAGTGTCATGATTGTGTAGCGGTTGTACCCGCATGTTGGATTAATCGTGCAAATTGTATCCGTGTATTTGAACCCTGTAACCATGTAAACTTGGTATTGTACCCTGTAAGTCTGATTTGGTTTTTCAGGTGTGTCAGTTTTCCAGTTAAAATACATTTTTAACTAATGGGTGCCACATTTACCTCAGTAGAAGGGGTGGGTGTGACAGGTACTGTAGCTATGATACTGTAACAACCCGAGAGTTTGTTAAAGCTTCAACCCTTTCTCTTCTAATTCAACTTTCATCCTTGGACTATAAACCCTAGCCTCCTCTCTATTCATCTTTCTCCTTTTGATGGTTAAAGATCTATAGAAGTAAGGAGGAGGAGAAGAATAAGCAAAGTTTGTGGGTTAAACTTTCTTCTATTAATCTAACATTATTGTGTTTATAACTTCTTTGGGCTTTTTGAATGATTCCTTTGTTATTCTAGATTATGAGCTCTTGTTTGTGTGAAATCATAATATGTGTATTTTGGAGGTTAATATGTATGTTGGTTCATCAACATTTTATTCACCAAAAGACACTTTATTTTGCAAAATCAACTTAGTATTTGATGGTTGTCAATTATGAAAACTAAGGAACTTTGGAAGGGAGATTTACCATGATTTGTTCAAGAGAATTATATAGATATTATCTACTAGATAGGGTAAATAGTTGATTAAGGTTGAAGAAAAATGGTTGAAGAATGGCGTTTGTAAATGGGCCATGTTTATGGGTAACATTAGAATTCATGTGTGGGGATTTGGCTGGTGCATGCAATGTGTTTGATATAATTCTTTTGAGGATTAAATTTAAGCAATCACAACATGATTGTGAGAAATGATGATAATAATGATGTTGTTAATGTAGTAGAGGTGAGATTAGAGGAACTAGGATGGTTGTGTAAATAAAAGAAGAAGGTGATGGAAAGGTTGAGATTGAATATGACTATGATATTGAAAATGTTAATGATGATTAGGTAACGGTAAGGGAAGTATAAATATTAGGTGTTTCAGCTTTGGGCACCTTGTATATGTTGGCAAATTTGGCATGTAGGGGAGTTTCCTGAATTTGTGTTCAGAGGAAGGAGTTTAGGAAGGGAAATATATGGATTTATTTATGATTTTGTGAGCTA
This sequence comes from Dioscorea cayenensis subsp. rotundata, assembly GCF_009730915.1. NCBI lineage: Eukaryota > Viridiplantae > Streptophyta > Magnoliopsida > Dioscoreales > Dioscoreaceae > Dioscorea > Dioscorea cayenensis. Next base: position 34,935 of record NW_024087631.1, on the reverse strand, counting down.
GCTAACAAGAGTAGAAGAAGAAAATGTATGTGCTAGCATTAGGGAAAGTATGTTTTTAGAATAAATTAATGGGTTACTGAGAGATACAAAAGCAAGAGAGTTCATGGCTAAATTTAGTAGAATGAGAACAAAGGAAGTTGGTTAAGTTATGAGTATTGAGAAAAGCTAATGATGTTGTGATGTATATCTCTATGGATTCAATGATTTGAAAAGAAATTTTGTAGAATTCTTTATGCGTATGTTTGTGTTAAATACTACATTGAAGGTTTTGATGTCACTTAGAGGTGCATATGGTGAAATCAGGGATCAGTATAGGCAGTTACTGTCGCGTAAAGGCTGTATAGTTCCACTTGGGAGCCATACGGGCAGTTTGGGAGCCATGCAAGCACCATACAGTTTGCATGGAGCTCATATGATACTATAGCATTGATAGCATTTATTTAATTCTTGTTATGGAGTTAAACTTTAGATTGGTTTAACTTCTATAATGTTAGAGTGAGTTAGTATTGTTGTTTGTTGAAGAGTTAACCCTCGGGAAAGTTAAATTATGAATTTTTGATGATGCCATGGATTATTTAAACTTGAAGGTGAATTTAATTTGGAGTTGAGAAGTTTGCTTGATTAATGATAAATGAGGCCAAAGATCTTTGTGAGAGAAGGCATTTACCGAATTCATGGTTGATTGTGTTTATGAGAAATCTTGGGGTTAGTTGAGTTTTGATGTGCATTCAAGATTTTTCTGGATGTCATAGATTTGGAAATTTAATATTGATGGATTATCAGGGTGGAATTAGTCAGAAGTAGGAGTTGAGAATGAATGTTTGTAAGAGTGGTCTAAGTTCAAGTTTGTCATCGTCGGGTTGGTTATAATCTTTTCAAGTATGTGAGATGACAAGGCTCCCATATTGTTTCGAGTAAGAAGTCATTGAATAACTAAATAGCCTTTAGAATGAGAGAGAGAGAGCATGAATGGTCAATGAAATTTAAATCCTAACATGTATATTGGTGTTTATGGCCTTGGTGTTGATGTAAAACTGGGTTGTTTACTATGATTGAAGTGTGATAGAAGATCTTTGATGTTTTACTTTGAATAGGCTTATTTTTGTTATGGAAATATGGATCTACTCCCTTTGGTCATATTGTTTTGCATAGCGTGCCTATCTAGTTCCTTGAATCTATCTTGGTATTGCCTAGTTGATTTTCTATACTACATGATATGTGGCATGTTTTATCTATGAAGGTTATATTATTTTGTTTTACTTTTCTTGCATCAAGATGTACTTGAAAAAGGCTTTTTAGTAGTATTGAACTATTTAATTTGATCCAAGGATTGGTCTCAGAGCTTTATTGAGATTGTTGAAAGAGTTATATACATGTCCTTGGACATATTCAAGATTGTGAAAGTATTCTTTTGAATGAATAAGTATACTCCTCATGCCACGCAATGTCATTGATATTTTAATTATATGTTATCTTGGTGTCTCAGTATCCAATGAGGCTATGGCACTGTGCCGCACGAGGGATCTCAAAGGCTAATTCTGAGGAGGAAAAATATTTGCTAAACTAAACAAAAACAACCTTGGCGATTCCTAACTTGGTTGCAGCTATGGCTAAGTTCAGGTATAATTTTGTTGCCTAGCTCATAGACGTATGATGTGTGTGAGTTAAATATGAAAATAATATCAAAGTAAGTCCATGAATACTGCAAGTCTATGGGCCATTGACAACGCCCCTTGCGTGTGACCCGCAAGTGCACGGGTTTGTCGAAGTAATAAATCCCAGGTGAGTGGGTTATCATATCCACAAGGAATAATGAATAGAAACACCAAGATTGCTAGTTAACTAAGTGGAAATGAAACAATGATTGTGTGGATAATGCATGATGCAAACAAACTAAAGAAAATAAGAAATAGAGGCACAAATAGATGAGAGGAAAGGCAATCGATAAAAGTGGGGTACTCGGATATTGTTTCTCCTAGGAATATTGCTTCAAGTGCAAAACCAACTATTATGCTTCCTAACTAATGCTTAATGAGTCATGGACATCCTTAAATACATAGTCCCAAACCTAAGGTCAACAGTGACTAACTCTACACTATGTCCTAGAGGAGAAATCAACCAGTCTCAACACCTCACACTGTGTAAAGTTGCATGAAGCTACAGGGATTCCAAGTGATAAACCATATTCCTATATGTAGATCTAACCCTTTGGTCCAGGCGAAAGACGCCTAGTCACAATTAAGCCTAGGTGTTAAAGTCACTTCAATGCTTCACTCTGTTGCTCGCGCAACTAAGTCCCAGTGGAGTTTCATCCCTTAACCCTTCACTCTATTGTGACCGCAAAGAACTCTTGGAATGTGGAGGTAGGATAAATCACACTGGAGAGGAAAGGGGACGCTCCTCTACCTCTCGACTCACCCTCTCGACCCTCTCTAATCTTTCTTTGTGTAACCCTCATGGTGTGTCATTCACTCATAAATATTACTAATGTAGACTCTCAACCCTAGTGTCACTCTAAGGGAGAAATCATTCAACAAGAATTTAAGATTGGAACTATATTAAAGACATCAATTAAGGAAAGCATAATAAAAGGTTAATGAAACAAATACATCTTAGGGTTCACAAATCCAAGTACCCAATTAGCTCTCCATGGAGCAAGATATAATCAATAATGAAATCGAAAGTAAAAACATGCAATCCATAGTAAAAACCCCCTCGTTATTCATGTCGATGGTCTTGTGGAGTGGCCTCGTCCTCTCCAAAGGTCCCTTTGTCAAGCCTAGGGCACACCTCGCCGGATTGGTGCCGATGAAAGTTCCCCAATAACTATCATCCAAGAGAAATGCGGTGTTGAAGCCGTAGAAGCACTCCAAAAGCCTTACCAAAGCGTCCCCTAAACCCTAGCAGCCCGCCTCTTAAAAGTTGGAGAAAAGATAGGAAAAAGGATGCTGAAATCGGGCTGAAACGAGGCTTTAAATAGGCTGGAATCAGGCATCCACACGACCCTATAGATTTTCCACACACCCCTTGTGGAAATTCCACACTAGCTTGTGGATTCTCTGGAATTCTAATTTTCTACGGGCTGTGAACAGTAACTGCTACAATAAAACACTATAGTGATTTGCTAAAGTACATGCTACGGTACTCCGCTAAAAATACTCACGAATCCACAGTTTTCATTGAGGTAATATAAACAGGCACATATCTATGCCATAGATTGCGTTGCATCTTTAACTAAAAGCCCATTTGACGACGATCTTGCTAGCATTGCACAAGTCAGGACACGCGAATGTGACTGCCCTTGTGCCCCTCCAAACTATGTATTTGCTTGATAATAATGGAGGTTGGCACACACTCTTGTGTCTTAGATCACAACTTGTGTCATCACATTTGTTCACTCCAAGATGCCATCAACAAAGTGCATTCACGATCTACCTTGGCTTCTTTCTTTGATATTTGGCTTCACAACCCTATATGCGCAAAAGAACACCAATACACATGTATTAGTGCTAAAATCTGATAAAAGTAATGCTCATCATAAAGAAATAATACTTCATATTCTTAACACACAAGCACTTATTAGTCATGAAGTAATACCATGTGGGTGAGCACGAGGGTCGTATTTCCCCTAGAATAGAGAGAGGCTCCTATTACTTCCTTTTCACTTAATCAATAACCTAAGCGTTTATGTTCTTTCTTTACTTTACTTCTATAATTTATTACACAATACAACTGGAGAATCATTATGCACAATTGGAAGGAGCTTGGGTGATTGTATGATAGTTATCTTCATTAATACTTATGATAAGTGCTGAGTATGATAATTGTATTCTAGAATTGGACCGGGGGAATCTGAAGGCCTGCTAGTCCCAATCTCTTGGTAACTAGGTCTAAATAACTAGAAACTTATAGAAAATTCTCTTCCTACCCCAGCCTACAATGTTTACCTTAAGTACGATAATTCCTTTAGAAGGGACAAATCAAACCCTAAGCCCTAAGGGATAATCAATCCATAATCCAGAAACCCTAACTATGAATAATTTCTTAGCGCATACATAGATCACTCATGGCATGTGTGTTCTTAATGTAGGGGCATATCTTCCTCATCCACATTAACAAAAATATCAATCAAGGAACATGCAATGAATCACATAAACTAGAAAGATTTATTGAATTAAATAATCAAAATTCATAAATAATAATCGAATGACCTAGACATACAATTCCCCTCGAATTGGGTTTTTATGGATCATAAATAAATAATTATATCAAGAGAGAGCCATAAGACCAAAGAATAAATATCCATTTAAAGAATTCCTAAACTAACTCCCTCCAATAGGTCTCGAAGGTTACAGGTGAGAAGATCCCAAGATTGACATGATGGCATTGAATATCTTCACATGGCCTCCTCTAATTATGATCATTGAATTACCCTTGAGAAACTCACTTTAATCTGCTAAAATATGCTTGAACATCGCCTCAAGACACGCAGATCTCCAGAACTCTGGCCGCCCTACCTTATTCTGCAAAAGAATATCGCCTTGACCGAAACCCTAGGGTTTTATAGCATCGAGTCCACCACGGCCTCAACACGCCCATTATGGAGGCTATGGTGAGTAAATTGTTGCTTGGGCTCCAAGTCGGGTCCTGGCATAGTATTTTCATGTATTGTAAACAATGCCAATGTGATCACCACGACCATTGTGAGATGTCACCGCGGCCGTTGTGAGCTTTTGAATCTCGAAATCTCTGGCACGGGCTTCCAATGGGTGCAACAGGTGTAGTTTTCGTGCCTATTGTGAAGCCAATTGTTCTCTGCCATGATCTGGACATTCGCGTTGTGATTGAAATTCACTGCTATAGTATGTGAAATAGCATTTTGCTACAGTAACCACTGTTATAATATCATTACTACAATGATTGGTGACTGAAATCTACCAAGATGTGTGTGATCTTTGATAAATCTTTTGAATATTGCCAAAATGGAGTTCACTCGTACTATATGTGATTCTCCGTTGTCTAGTGAGGCCGTGGTGAGGTTCTGATAATTGTGTTTTGGTTGATTTGCTCCAAATCATCTCAATATTTACTTCTTTTGCCTTGAAACTCAATTTGACACCATTGTGAACAAAAGAATGAAATTATGTACTAATTTGGTGCTAAATATGTCGAATCTCATGCTAAATGCAATGTAAATTATATGAAAAATATGCACTTTCAAGTACTTATCACTAGCCCAAAAGTTAAATTTTCTATACGAGCCTTGAACTCTATTTGCTATATATGTACATAGTTTTGAGCTTTATATCCTTACTGGGAATTCATGTTATGTTTTACTTTTGGATGGTATCAAGAAGTTTATATTTGAGCTATGTTTTTCCATGACGATATTGAGAAGTGTTTGGAAAGTGTATTTGCAAAGTTTTGCATCGGAAACTTAATATATGTACATTGTATAATGCCATACCTTTACTTACCATGCTTCATACTTGAATATTGTGGTTTATACTAATGTTTTGGAAAGCTATAAATTAGGATTTTTTGTATTTTAAAATATTAATGAGTTTTTCACTTGTTTTGATTAATCGAGTTACTCAACATCTCTTCTTCTATCTCTCTAGGTACTGGATTCTAGTGTTATTGTGCATAAGACCAGTGATGTTCGGCCAGTCTTAGTGTGGATCCACTATGGTTATTGTTTTCTTGGAATTTTCCTAAAAATCATTATTTATTATGTATTATTATACAATATCATGTTGTAAAATACTATTATATTTTCATGTTATCATCTTCCTTAACATTGGTTTTTGAGTGCTTTGGAGATTATTTTGGGAACAAGATACCGTGAAACCTTGCAATGCCTTTGGGGTTAGGAGGACTTGTGTCCCCTGCTTCAAGATACTTTGGTGGTTATTGTGTGCCTTGCCGTGGGTCAGCTCATGACTCTAACTAACCAAGGTCTCATAATAAATCTTACCATATCCAGTGCCAATACCACATCATTCAAGTGATCATTGGAATAAGCAAAATAACCATGCAGAAAATAGCCTCAATGAATAACTTAGCAGACCCACTCTCTAAGTCACTATCACAAGCTGTGGTAGATGGACATCATGAGAAGATTGCCGTAAAATATCATAGTAGTTGGCATTGAGTTCAAGTAGGAGATTGTTAAGAGTATACTCTCGAATATCAACAAGGATACATGTATCATATATTCTTATTATTAATAATAGCCATTTATTTGTGTTCATATAATTTTTTAATAGCATTTTAATTAGCTTTAAACATTATAGCTCTTGTGTATTGAGTTAAACCTTCTACTATGGGATGAGGAGAAAAGCACTAAAAGGGTTTAGCACTTACACACTTAAATAGTTCACAAATTAGAGAACCTTTAATTACTAATAAGTGTGCAACTAAGCATGATTTTATACTAATTTATATACTTAATTGGCATGTATTAGGGTGGTTATTTGGAAAACGATACTAAACATAGCATAAAATATAATTTCAGGTGATGGGCAGCGCATAATGAAAGGAGGAGCTAAAAGAAACAATGTTGTGCCAAAACGAAGAAGATATAGCTCTCTTGACATCAACAATAAGGGAACAGGTTAGATAGAACACCTTACGGTCCTCTTATGGCCACACTTACGATGGTAAGCCTCACCAAGAGAACCTTAAGGTTATGCTTATGCACATAAAAAAGACCATAGCTTCCAGACAGAGAAACTTATAGCCAAGATTTATGCCTGTAAGCCAGACCATAAGGCCTATCCAGAGGATCATAATAGGAGCATATACAGCCGTAATGGAGGTCACAAGCACCATTCAGAGAAGTTTATGGTCCAGTGATAAATGCTTGTTTGTACGTATTGTAGCACATCTCTTTATGCATTTTGAGCTTGATTCTTATTACATATTTTCACTAATATCATGTATTTTGTGTTCTTTTATACAATCAGGGTGTGTGAAGGAGAATTGAGAAAAAGGAAGCAATGAAAGGGGTGTGAAATATTTTTAGAAGTTTTTCCAAGCCACAAGAGCAAACACATGGACTAGGTTTTCTTTATGCATTTCATTTGTTTTCATTCATTAATTGATTGGATATTGTATTTGTCACACACATCCCTTCTAGCGAGGTAAATGTGGTACCCATCAGTTAAAAACTCATTTTAACTAAAAAACTGATGCCCCTGAAAAACAAAATCAGACTTACAGATCTCGATTTACAACTTTACACCAACTACAGGTTCAAGTACATCACTTTAATAAACATAATAACTCCAATTTGTGGGTACAACTGCTACAAGATCACGACACCAACAAATAGAAAGAAAGGGGGACCCACTGCAATCTTGGACTTAACCCTAACTAGCTTTATACTAAAAAAGGTGATCTACTAGGATCCTGCTCCTTCAACTACAGCACATTCAGTTTGTCGATAGTGGCTCAATAATTTCAAACAATTAAATGTAGCATACATAAGATATATAAAGATGAATTTTCCAAAATAACTTCCAAATTTTTACAAAGACCAGAATTTTGGCAAAATACAACTTTAAAGAGCTTTTGAAACATGAATTTATCACAAATCAACATCAAATCAATTTTCCTAGAAAATCCAAATTTTTGTGAAAGACTGCCCTCCAAAGAACGACAGCTAGGCTTCGCCCCTCATCACAATCCAAAATAACAAGTAATATAAAAACCGTCCTAAAATCACAGCCTGAAAACTCTCCCCGACTTAGCCGCCGTCGCGACTAGGTTGGGAGACGGCAAGGTCTTCGTAACCTTGACGTTAAGCATTGAGATCCCCGTGTGGTGACCCCGGGTTTCTCACATAAAGAACCCCTTGTCAATGGATCCGCGCACCTCTTGACAAAGGTAAACTCAGGGTTAACTACGCCGCCTCCCATTAGGCTGGACCGTGGAACCCCACACTACAGTGTCAGACTAAAGTCTGTAGTCACCATCAAAATCTGTGCAAGCTTCAAAGTACAATACATCCAAAATACCCAAAAAATCCATATCCAAAACACCATTCCCTTACGAGGAATGAAAACCAATTTCACAAGCATCGACGATAAAAACATTTTAATATGCTACATAGTTTCACAAATCATCTCAAAGTCAAGGCATATGTATTAAATGAAAACAAATACTTGAAATAAATAATTAAATCATTTATACATGTATTTTCTATAGTTAAAACTATGTATAGTTATATAAAATCAAGTGTATCAATACGATTGTCACGTTACAATAACGGCAAGTAAATATAAGTATCATTTAACATTTTGCATAATTAAGAATATAAAATAAAATAATTAAACAATTGTTTCCAAAATACTAGCTATTAAATAACTATTCGAAAATATTAGCAATTAATCAATTATTCAAAATAATAGCCACTACCAACTCACCTGGTCTCTCTTGGGTTTCTTGCTAGACCTGAAACTCTCTCTCTCTCCTAAGCCTGAAGAACACCTAATAAGAGAACAGAATAAAAATAAATAAATATGGCAACTAAGAACATAACTGAACCCAACAGAAAATACAAAAGAATCAAGTAACTGACTCTCTAATTGGGCCCACTAACTTCAATTGGTTCAAACTCAACTTTGCATACTCAAAATAGGCTTCAATTGCACTTAAACCAACTCAATTTGTGTTAAACCATTTTGAACCAACCTTAATTTCACTGAACCAAGTTCAATTTAGCCAACGAGCCTTGAAACAACTCCAATTCTTATACAAAATTTCTTGAACCAACTTGGTTCAACTAAACCCGATTCTCCTTGAATTGGTTCACCCAAAAATCACTAGCTCAAATTCTGAACCAAGCCCAAATCAACCTCAACCAAATTAATTTAGCCAAAACAGTTCAAGCCCAACCACAACTCATTTTGATTTGACCAAACCTACACCAAATCAACTCAATTGAACCCTGCCACATCATCTCTCATCCAACCCAACTTCAAATTCAACCAAATCAATTAAACCAACCACTTAATTTCCAATTAACTTTACTTGAATTGATCAAACCAATCCAATACAATGGATTTTCCACACAAAATCATGTTATAACAATAAGCCTTCATCCTCTCTATAAATCCTTCTTCCAATCCATCATCTTCTTCTTCAAAACAAATCCATTCTTTCCTCCAAAATCACCCTCAAATACATACATCCAAACATCTCAACCAAAACAAAGTTATTTAAAATCCTTACCAAGGATGCTCCACTCTAGCGAACTCCCTTCGACGATCTGTAAGCCAAACTCTTGAAGCCTCATTTTTTCCTTTCTTCTTCTCTTTTTTTTTCTCAGGATACTGTAGCAGCAAATGAAGAAGAAGAAGAAAAGCCACACTAAAACCAGAACTTTCCAAACTTTTCTCTCAACAAAAATTTCTGCCAAAATTTACTGTTAGTCACTGAAAATAAAACTTATTGCAAAAAGGTTCCTAAAAAGTCACCAATGGTCCCTGATTCATGAAATACTATTCCCAAAAGGTCATTGTAAACTTACCTTTCAGTCCTTGGTCTTTGAAAACATTTCAAATCAAATCATTTTAATTTACTTGTGAACCCAAAATGTTTTATCAACCCTCACACTTAGGTCCATGAGTTTTTTACTTGGGGTTTCTCAAATAAACTGCTTTACAGGATAGTCTTACTGCAACTGTGATAATACCCTGAATATATTTTCCAACAGGTATCCGAAGGTTTAAGGTATTATAGTATTACTCCACGGAGAGCTAAACCACTATTGGGTACTTGGACATGTGAACCCTAGGGTCTAATTTTGTATCAACTTTTATCGTTTTTCCTTTAATTGAGGTTTTATGGTCAGTTTCAACCCCGTGCTCTGATTGCTATGCAATCCCTATTTGCTATACTTACCTTGTCTGTTTGTTTTAATCACCTTCGTGATGAGAGAAATCACTCCTAGAGTTAGACTCATCGAGATTGAAGAGAGTTGAGAGAGTGAGCCATGAGGTAGAGGAGCATTCTCTTTCCCTTCTGATGTTATTTATGCTACCTTCCTATTCCTAGGGCCCTTCACAATCATATGTTATGTGAGGCATCAAGAGAACTCTATCTTGGGACCTCATATGGGATTAGGGATCTTTCACCTAATTATAGGGTGTGATCTACTTTTTTGAATTGAGTTGATCACTTGGGATTCCTATAACTCCAAGAAGTCATATGTGGTGTGAAGCATCGAGAGAACTCTTTGTCGGGACCTTATAGAGGACTAGCTATTTTAATTGCCTAGGTTTAGGGATCAGTGTATCCTCGGATTTTCCATGACTCTACTAAACTCATTTAGGAAGTACAATATTAGTCTAGCACTTAACACAAGGTTCTAGGGAGAACATTGTCCGGGTACCCCATTTATCTCGATTGATTCCTCTTTATTTCTCTATTTGCCTGCTTCCCTTTTCTTGTTTTCTTGCTTATGAAATTGATCACTTCACGCCATTGTTTAGTCTAGATAATGAGGTTTACAATTATTACTTGTACACTTATTCCCTATCGTTTGACTACCCGACCTGTTGTGTACACTTTATTGCTAGACGATAGGTACACTTACAGACACGCAAGGGGTGTGTCATCCAACACTTAAGGCTATGAGCTGGACTGTAATCCCAAAATAGAAAACCTTATAGGTTGAGTTTATGGCCGTAAGATGCTCATAAGGCACATAACCCATCATCCATATCTCCTTATGACCTTATTCTTACGCCTGTAAGTAAGCCGTAAATGGTTAGGTATAAAAGATTTTACTATGGGTTTTTTGGGAACCTTTTGGTTGCCAAGAGAAGGAAGAAAGGGTAAAGGCTTCTTAAGGGTCTCTCAAGCAAATCCAGCAAAAGGGAGAGCCTTCTCTACCATCTAGGGCATTATTGTAGCCGTCAAGGTATGTTCTTGACGATGTTTGTGGAAGATTGGTGGGAGATTCATAGGCTCTTCTAAGTGGCGAAGAGAGTAGTGGGTTGTCAATGTTTTCCTTTAGTTTTAGATAAATGTCTAAGTGTATGTATTTTATATGTATATGCTTGTGACTATTTATGTATTTTTATGTAGTGAGCACTGTAGCACAATGGGATAAAGAATTAGCAAAGTCTCGGGTTTTATTGATGGGTTTTCTGACGCCTGTTTATTGTAGCATTTTACTGTACTACTTTACAAAAATTTTGGTTGAAATCTTGAGGCTCTAACGGGCTTCTTCATGCCCATGAACCTAGTAGTGAAGCTAATCCAAAAACAATTTAGAAGAAGGATTAGGGCATCATTGAAGGGGTCTTGGGCCACTCTTTCTCCACCATCATCTTCTAGGGATTCAAGGGGCTGGAGAAGGCGGATCTAAGGAGCAAGATCAAGGGGGAGAAGAAGGTTGCTATCAAGGAGATCATCAAGGAGCTTACCGGAGCAGAATGACAAGTTCTCATCATTACCTTCTAGTCTACGAGTCTAAGGAAGTTTTTCTATGATTTTTCTTTGGCTTCCTATGTGTTTTGAGATTTCTTTCTTATTCATGTTGAACGAGACTCCCAAGGTCACCGGGCATCTGGTGAACCTTGGGATGAACTTGGTTGTATGGATGTTGTGATTTATATTTATGGAATTTGGCTTGGTTTGTGGTTTAAGCTTTGTGTTCTTAGATGCATCAAATTATATGAGAACTCTGTGGTTTGATTTCTAGATTGTACTTGGTTGCGTGACCATCGCCCTTCTACAAGACACACTTGGCTTAGAAGGAATTTATCTATGAATACACCATGATCATCGGGTATTTCGTACCCCTCCAACAATTAGGGATGAACATAGATATTGAGTTTGATCATAATTAGAGATTTCCCTAGGTATAATGCAATCATAAGAGGATTTGGGCGGAATTGATTTTGACCGAATACTTGTATGGGATTAGGGGTTAATCACCATGACTATCGGGGTAACCTACTTTCGAATGTCTCTTGGCCGAAAACCACCATTGCCTATGTACTTCTAGCATCCTTCTAGCTTTAGTAGTCCCGGGGGGATCCTCCCCCGGGCCTCGTACTTTCATTGTTATTTGCTTGATTAATGTGCTTACGTGGTGTGCCTTATTTCAACTTGTCTACAATTATCTCTCTTGTTTGTTTTCTTATTTTGTTTTAAACCTATCTTGGTTAGACTATACAGTGTCATCTAGGGGGAAGTAATAGCAGCTCTTGGGATCCCAAGGAATATGGCCCTCTTGTGTTTGTGCAAAAGGTATTACTTGACGACTTGTACACTTGTGGATCAAGTTTTTTGGCGGCGTTACCTGAGACTTCAAGAATGCTAGGAAAACCTCTATCTGACGCTCTAGTTGTTTATATTTGCTTTTATAAATATTTGTCTTTGTACGTGAATTTTACCATTTTGTTCATATTTATTTATTTTCCTGCTTTATTGTTTTCTTGGATAGCTTATTGTTTTTTGTTTTGTTTATTTACACAGGACAATGGATTTTCAAGAAAGATTGTTAGCCTCAAAAATCTATGCACTTGAGAAAAGGATGGAAAAATTTTTTTTCGATGAAAGCAAACCAAGGCAATCAACGACAACCAAGATCACCAAAGCTCCAAGGCCCCCAATTTCATCCCCAACAGCAACATGTGAAGAAATACACTACTAAAGATGTTCTAGCAAAGTTTATGCTCAATAGGGTGGTAAGATTTCAAGACATAATCACCTAGTTTGATGAGCTTGGTACAGTACTAAGGATTGTCCAAACTTTGAACCAAGCACTTGAGAACCAAGTCAGGAATCTTACCAGGGTAAATCCCAAGTGTTCATCAGGTAGCCTATTGAGCGATGTTTAGAATACCCGAGTGAGCACTTGAGGGCCATCACTCTTAGGAGTGGGAAACAAGTAGAGGCTGGTGTCGAAGAAAGTCCAAGTGTCATGGAAGATGGGGTAAAGCAAGACAAAGTCGATGACACTATGGCCATGGAAAAATATGAGGGAGTGGAAGTAGCTCAATCGACCACAATTGAAGAAGCTACTTGCCTCAACATTTGTCATTCCATCAATCTATCCATTTTGGTCATGTGCACTAGAAAAATTCCGGGAATTGTATTTGAAGATGTTCTAAGAAGCTAAGGTCATCCTTGAACCCACCAATGCTGGGCTTGGACAATTTCCAACCAAAAAATATTTCCTTGGTGGCCCAAGGAAAATTTTGTGGGCTATTTTTGATCATTGAAGAAAGGTTGAGAAACAAAATGTGGATAGGATGTTCTAGCCACCAATTGATCCACCCATGCCAAGCTTGACGAGTTCTCAATCAAACTTGTTCCCTTGCCAAAACAACCCTTGTGGATAATTCAAAGCCATTTGACAAAAGTCGATGAAGAAGATGTGGGTAGGAGATGGATACCATCCAAGGACCCACCCATGCCGAGCTTAAATAAGTCTCGACCAAAGATATTTCCTTGGAGGTACCCAAGCAAATTGGTGGAGTACTTGATAAGTGCTTGAGTAGACATATTTTTTTAAATATGTTTTACATGCATTGAGCATAATTTTTACTATAGTTTATGTCTCATATTGTGTATTTGGTGTTCTTTTATGCATATAGGTTATGAATGCCTTGAAGAGTAAAAAGAAAGCAAACATAGTCTATAAAGACAAAATGTTGGGAGTTCTTATTCAATTCAAGGACCAAGACACGAGAGGAGTTCATAAACGTGGAGATGTGTGCCAACATCCAAGAAGATTCAAGTCAATTCACTAGTTGGAAGGGCACAAAGGCAGCCACATCTTCATGTTCCTTCTCTTTGTGAAAATTGCAAGACCTCTCAAAGATACGTCGATGAAGAAAAGTTTTATAGTCTACCACATGGATGTGTGCCCGGACATGTGGCCTCAAGAGAAGAGTGTTTGGACCGCGTTTTGTGAAAAGTATTGTAGCAATTTTACTGTATCAAAATTAATGCAACAACACTGTAGCAAAATACTGTTCACGCGCCCGCGTGGAAATTCCTGCAGCCCACGCGGCCGCATGGAAAATCCACACAGGGGCGTGAGGGCACGTGACAGGTGCGGTTTTGGGCTTTAAATAGGCCGTTTGCCTTATTTTTTGAGAGACTTTTGGCAAGGGTTTTGGCGAGCACTTTGAAGGCAAGGCGGCTAGGGTTTTGTAGGAGGTCTTTGGCGATATTGGGGAACGTTCATCACTAACTTTGATCGATCTTCTCTCCGTAGCATAGAGGGAGCCTTCGGCGACCTTGCTTCGGAGAAGAATTCTTCAAGACGTTAGGCGACCCATCAAGGCCATCATCATGAATTTAAGGGGGTTTTACTTCATGGTTTTCATTTCTTTTCATTGTATTAATCATTGTTTTGTAACTTGCTCCATGGAGGGCTAAACCTTAGTAGGTATTTGGGCATGTGAACCCTAGGATCTATGTTTTTGTAATGATTTGCTTTATTTTTCTATTAAATCCGAGTTGATTTGAGTTTTAATCTTGTGTTCACATTGCTTTCTTGTTTAATTAATCATTGTGGGTGATTGGATTCACATGAATTGTTACTTTGATGTGAGAGAGGTCTCCATTAGAGTTAGAACTTCAAGGTTAAAGAGGGTTGAGAGGGTGAGTCATGAGATAGTGGAGTGTCCCCTTTCCCTTCCGATTGAGTGTTTCCTATCTCCGTATTCCCAAAACTCTATGCAACCATATTTGGTGTGAGGCATGAGATTGGGAGATTTCTCCACCGGGACCTTGTAGGGGGTTAGAGATCCTTCACCGGGAATTAGGGTTGGATCTATCTTTAGGAATCGGTTTCACTCTTAGAGCGTATTGCGGTCATATTGGGTGTGAGGTGTTGAGATTGAGCGATTTCTCCGCTAGGACCTTGTAGGGGATTAGTATCGGTGGTTTGGAGGCAAGGGCCGGTAGTTATTGGATTACCTCGACTCATTAGACTCGGTTTAGAAGCATTTAGTGAATCATGAGCTTCATGTTAGATCCTAGGGGGAGCATTGTCCGGGTACCTCATCTTTATTGATTGAGATCTCCTTTACTTATTTTCTTGCTAGTTTGCTTGCTTATTAATTCTCTTGCAATTAGTTCATTTCATCACATCCATTGATTTCAACTAGATAACTAAGAATTGGTTAATACTAATACTTCCATTTCCTGTGGATTCAACTACCCACTCACAGGGGTAATTATTACTTCGACACCGGTGCTCTTGCGGTTTACACGCATATTCGGATGTGTCAAGTTTTTGGCGCCATTGTCGGGGAATGGGATATTAGGAACACTAGGACTTGGTTACTTTAGTCATTCACATTTTCATTTACTATTTCCACTTCATACTTCTCTCTTTCGCCGTTCTTATTGTTTCTTTTCATTGATTTCAGCTACAGGTTATGACCCGAGGGAACCCTTCGACATTGGTTGAAGAGGATCCTGAAACTGAACGAAGAATTTGTAGAAGGGGCAAGGAACCTGTTCAGGAACAGAATTTTCATGCTGAAGTAGAGGTTGAAGAATCTGAAAATATGTTAAAACAAGGGGGGCAACCAAGGACACTTTCAGATTTTGCTAGGCCTATAATTCGTGGGATGAACAGACCATTTTCAAGCCTCCCTAATGTAAGAAAGATGTGTGTCGAGCTAATGACATTAAACAAGCAATTCTTGGGAGGCAACCCAAGTTTTAAATTCATGTTCTTGCATTTTTCGTATTCTAGTTGTGTAATACATTATTGTGTTGTTGTGTTATTGTGTTGTTGTGTTCTTGTGTTTCCTATACTTGTTGTTGATTGATTGTTAGGTTGTTTGTTTATTGTTTGAGTTAAATCCATGCTTGTTCTTGAATTCTTAGGTTTTTCCCTTTGATTTGGTGTTTTTTGGATGAGTTTTCATGCTTCATTTGTGTTGGGAATGATGGTATATCTCTTTGTTGAAGTTTGCAAGGAGTTGGGAGTGATGAAAAAACACTTTTTCTAGGTTTCCGGAGGTGTTTACGAGCTACCTAGCCCATGAACGAAGGCTGAGAGGGCTCACAGGTAGCATGCTACTGGTGAGGACCCTCTTGATTGATTCATGCAGCCCGTGAACAAGGTTGTCAAGACCTCGGGTAGCATTTAAGTGGGCGACTCTTTAACGTTTTCTTCATAACTATCTCATTTCTCCTCCGTTTTCCTTTATGTTTTCCCCATTTTTCTTCATTTTTCTTCCTCTACACTCCTATCATACTTATAGAAACTGATTTGTGTGATTTATTGTGGATTTTACCATTGTTTCCACCATATTTCCACTAGGGCACTCTCACAAGCTATAACTAAAGGTTTGCATCTTTCTTCTTCTTTTCTCTTGTTTTTCAAGTTTAATTGATGCTAATCTTGTGGGAGAATGATTGTTTATTGTTCTTATGGTTATTTTGAGCAATTTTCAAGCGATGTAAAAATTTTTATGCACCAAAAACAGGGGGAAACTCTAGCTCTTTGAAGTTTGTGCTACAGTAACTTTTGAATGATGTTTTCCTTGAACTTGTTGGACACTTGTACAATCTTTGCAACCCCCTAGCAATACTTGCAAGAGAAACATTTGGACATCATGATATTTGATTGAATAAAGGACTTGCTTGGATTATGTCTTGCTTCATTGTTTTTGTTATGTTAGTTGTTTGTTTTGTTCATTTTGTTTTTGTATTTTATTTTTTTGTGCGTGATGGATGCGTTGAGATGATGCTCCTTTCTAGCTTGTAGGGTGAAATTAGGGTGATAAGTGCTTGTGTGTTAAGAATGCGAAATATTCTTTCCTTACAATGAGCATTACTTTTATTAGGTTTAAGCGCTAATACATGTGTATTTGTGTTCGTTTGCGTATGTAGAGTTGTGAAAGCTAAGTATTAAGAAAAGAAGCCAAAAGTAGATCATGAACGCACTATTTGGTGGAATATGGGAAGGAACAAATGTGAAGATACAAGTGGGCTCTAAGATATGTGAATAAGTGCCAATCTCCATGTATTCAAGTCATTATAATGACTTGGATGGGCACGAAGGCAGTCACATTTGCATATCCTGACTTATGCATTGATAGCAAGATCTTCACCAATGAGGCCTTTGATTGAAGAAGAGTTGCGATCTATGACATAAATGTGTGCCCGTTTATGTTGGCTCGATGAAAAGTGTGGAATTGGGAGTGTTTTGGCAGAGTACTGTAGCAGGGTACTATAGCAAAACAACAGCAATATACTGTAGCAGTTACTGTTCACAGCCGGCCGAAAATCAGGATTCCTAAGAATACACACGGGTGTGTGGAAATTCACCATACCCGTGTGGAAATTCCACAGGCCCATGTGAAAAATCCACATGGCGTGTGGATGCCCGATTCGAGCTCAATTTAAGCCGCGGTTCAGCTTGATTTTTAGGGGAATCTTTCATCATTCTCTCCAACTTTTCTTCATCTTTTGATAGGCCGTCGACTAGGGTTTAGAGACGCTTTTGCCATGTCTTTGGAGTGGTCCTACAGGATTTCGACACCGCGCTTCTCTTAGAAGAAGGTTATTAGGGGGAGCTTTCATCGGCATCGATCCGGCGAGGTGTGCCCTAGGCCGGACAAGGGGACTTTTGGAAAGAAGAGGCTACTCCACAAGACCATTGACACGAACACCGAGGGGGTTTTCCTATGGATTACTTGTTTTTACTTTCGATTTCATTATTGATTGTATCTTGCTCCATGGAGAGCTAAACCCCCTAGTGGGTACTTGGATTTTGTAAACCCTAGGATGTTTTTGTTATGCTAAACCCCCTAGGACTTTTATTATGCTTTCCTTAATTGATGTCTCTAATTAAGTTCTAGTCTTGAATACTTGTTGAATGATTTCTCCTTTAGAGTGACACTAGGGTTGAGAGACCATCTGGGTAACCTTTGTGGATGAGTGACACACCATGAGGGTTAGACAAAATAAGGTTGGAGAGGGTCGAGAGAGTGAGTCGAGAGGTAGCGAAGCGTCCCCTTTCCTTTCTGATGTGATTTATCCTACCTCCACGTTCCAAGAGTTCTTTGCAGTCATAGTAAAGTGAAGGGCTAAGGGATGAACTCCACTGGGGCTTAGTTGCATGAGCAATAGAGTGAAGTGTTGAAGTGACTTTAGCACCTGGGGCTTAATTGTGACTAGGGATCTTTCGCATGGACCAAAGGGTTAGATCTACACATAGGAATAGGGTTTATCACATGGAGTCCCTAGAGCGTCTTGCAACTTTACACAGTATGAGGTGTTGAGACTGTTTGATTTCTCCATCGAGGCATAGTGTAGAGTAAGTTATGGTTGACCTTAGGTTTGGAACCGTGTATTCAAGGATGTCCACGACTCATTAAGCATCAATTAGGTGACATAATAGTTGGTCTTGCACTTGAAACATTAGTCTTAGGGGGAGCATTCTATAAGTACCTGATAAGTGCTTGTGCAATATGAATGCGAAGCGTTCATTCCTTATGTTGAGCATTACTTTTCTCTGGTTTTTACATTAATATGTGTGTTTTTATGTTACTTTTATGCAGGTAGGGTTGTAAGGCCGAGTATGAAGGAAATAGGCCGATGTGGATCATAATGCACCTATTTTGGAGGAGATCTTGCTAAGGTTCAAACACGAAGAGATAGGACAGGTGTGAGATACTAGAGTGTGTACCAACCTCCTCGCATTCGAGTGAGCACATCCATTTGGAGGGACACAAAGGCAGTCACATTCGAGCATTCCGACTTATGCATATAAGAACAAGAGCTCCACCAACATGTATATCATTGAAGAAGCAAGTGATTCACGACGTGAACGTGTGCCCGTTTGAGTTACCCCGATAAAAGTATGGAATTGGGAAGTTATTAAGGTCGAAGACTGTAGCAGAGAAATATAACAACAATGTAGCAAGTACTGTAGCAGCACAGTTCACAGCCGGCCGAGAAATCAGAGAAACAGAGAATCCACACACGGGCGTGTGGAAATTATCCAAGCTCATGTGGAAATTATGCACGGGCGCGTGTAGCGTCCACGCCCGTGGAGTTTCCCGATTCCAGTCCTATTTAAAGCCGATTCAGCCCCGATTTTGGTATTCTTTTCTCCATCTTTTTCCCCCAACATGAGAGAGGGCTTTGGGTAGGGTTTTGAGGGGTATTGGCTAGGGTTTTGTAGAGGTTCTATAGCTCTGACATCGCGCGTCATTTGGAAGAAGGTTATTGGGAGAGCTTTCGTCGGCATCGATCCGGCGAGGTGTATCCTAGGCCGGGCAAAGGATCCCTTGCTACGAGTAGAGGACTCTCCACAAGACCATCGACATGACCATCGAGGGGGTTTCTTTATGGATTCATTGCTTTTACATTCAATTTTTTTGATTGTACTTAGATCCATGGAGAGCTAAACCCCTAGTGGGTACTTGGGTGATTGTGAATCCTAGGATGTATTCGTTCATTGAACTTCTTTATTATACTTTCAATAAATTGATGTTTATTGTGAGTTCTAACCTTGAATGCTTGATTGTATGAACATTTCCCCTAGAGTGACACTAGGGTTGAGAGTTCTTGTTGGTAACCTTGTAAGTGAGTGACACACCACGAGCGTTAGACAAAGCTAGGTTGGAGAGGGTTGAGAGGGTGAGTCGAGAGGTACAGGAGCGTCCCCTTTCCCCTTTGACATGATAGATTCTACCTCCGTTCCTCGAGTTCTTTGCGGCCATAATAGAGTGAATGGTCTAATGGATGAATCTCCGCTGGGGCTTAGTTACGCGTTGAGGGGATCTTAGTATCAAGGGCTTAATTGTGGTTAGGGACCTTCCGCCTGTACCAAAGGGTTAGGTCTATAATTAGGAAGAGATTTATCACCTAGAATCCCTAGATCTCATTGCAACTTTATTCGAGTGCGAGGTTGAGAGGTTATTTAATCTCTCCTCCGGGACATGAATAGAGTTAGGCATAGTTGACCTTAGATTTTGGACTATGTATGTAAAGATTTCCATGACTCACCATTGCATTGATTAGGAAGCATAATAGAGAGTTCTTGCACTTGAGGCGATTATCCTAGGTGAGGCATCATCCGAGTACCCCATCTTTATCGATTGCCTTACCTCCTCCTTACTTTTGCTCTCTTACTTGTTGCTTTTAATTGTTGAGAATTGAATCATTATCACACTCCTTATCATTGATCTTTGACATAGCTAAGAATCGAATTAAGTGTCTTTACTCCCTACTCCCTGTGGATTTGACCCCGCTCACCCAGAATTTTTATTTCGACAAACCCGTGCACTTGCGGGATATACGCAAGGGGATCTTGTCAAGTTTTTGGCTCCGTTACAGGGGAGTAGGCGTTTAGAGATACTTTGCACTTTGTTTTCTTAGCTATTTACCCTTCATTCTATTTCACATCTCTTCTCTATCACCGTTTTAATTTGTTCTAAAAAAAAAAAAATTTATTTCACACTTTCTTATTCTTCCATCATTCTCATTTGTTTTCTTTTGTCATGTCTTACTTTTTCTTGCAAGGATTTTAAATGATGATTGACCCAGTCGTTGCTCTACATTTGCAGGTTGAAGCTCTGAGTGAAAAAGTTGATGGAATTTTTGCTTCACAACAACAGAACATTCCATGTTACAACGCATATCATTCAATTGAAGTGGGCTACCCAAACGTATTATGGGATAATGGTGAACAACATTGGGAGGCACCTCAAGAGGAATGTCAAACGGGTGAGATACTCGGAGAGGATGCATTTCAGTTGCAAAGAGTATTAGCTAACTTTATTGAAGCATCTGATGTATGCGTCCAAAATATGGAGACCACACGAAGATGTCATGAAGCCTCCTATAAAAACCTTGAGCATCAATTAGGAGGGATACTTGACACACTCTCCAAGGAACAACAAGTATTTGAGAAAGCAAGTCAAGTTCCTTGTAGAGAAGATGTGGTAGTGAATGACAATGAAGAAGTGGGACAGAACGAGCATGATGTTGTCGAGATCGAGAGGATACAAGAATAACCGTTCACTCAATATGATGATTGTTTGAGTGGACAGTATGTTTGTGAGCAAGAAATGATGCAAGGAGAGTTGGCGAAGATAGATTGTTTTCAAGTTGAAATTGAAGAAGAAGCGACTACTAAGGTAATGGAACACGCATCTCTCTTTGGGATTGATCAATTCATAAATTGCAAGAAAGAGATTTTGGGTTTGGGAGAAGATGTGGGTAGGAGATTGAAACCATCCAATGACCCACCTATGCTAAGCTTGGACAATTCCCAACCCAAATTGTTTCCTTGGAGGCCAAAGGTAAAATTGTTGGACTCTCCAACAAATATTCCACCGCGGCAAGCAAATTTTTGGATTAAGGGAAGTAGCTATGCAATGTCTAGTCGGGAGGAACATACTCTTTTCAAGACTCCAAAAGGTAAAGAAGAGGTACGTCAAGCTTAGTGACGTAAAACAAGCGCTTCTTGGGAGGCAACCCAAGTATCTACTGTTTTCTAGTGTCTAGTTTAGTGCTTGCATGAATAAGAGCTTGAGTGTTGGTGTTTTGATTCTTATATGCCATTGCTATGCTTTTCTTGTGCACCGTTGGTGTTATCTTATGCTTTCATGTGTTTTGGTGAAGTTTTGGTCATTTGAGCTATTTCTCATGTTTTTCACTTGAAAAACTTGCATATTAGGGCAGGCTTTGAGTGTGTAAACATGTTTAGAAACTTTCTGCAGAGCCTACAAGTTTTTCAAAGGCATCCAGTGAAGACGCACGGGCGTGTGGAATTTCTGCACGCCCATGGATTTGCAATGCGAGCTCATCCAGAGAAGGCACAGGGGCGTGCGGCTGCCCCTGTGAACGACCATGCGACTGTCACATGCCAGTGGGTAATTTCCACACGGGCGTGTGAATTCCTGCAGAGTTGGGCGGTTTATCCCAACAGCAGACAGGGGCATGGACTCGCCCCTGTGGGCGACCTTGTGAGTTTGCCCCTATGAGTTGGGCTTGTGAATATCCATGCCCGTGTGGAATTTTCACCCATGCGAATCTCTGCAGAGGATCTCTCCATCCTGAGAAGACACAGGGATGTGCGTTTGCCCCTATGAGTTGGGCTTGTGAATATCCACGCCCGTGTGGAATTTTCACACGGGCGTGGGTCTTAGAGAATTTTCTCGGTTGCATGGAGAGTCCACAGAGGCGTGCGTCTGCCCCTATGGGTTAGGCACACGGGCGTGGGTAATTTCCACACGCCTTTGTGGATGTACAGAAATGCTAGAACCACAGGTTTTCTTTAAACTCTTTTCGGGTTTCTTCATCTTTTGACCCTCAAATGTTTTGAGAACACATCCTTGCTCTCTCCTGACTTCTCACTGTTGTTTTAGAGGGTTGTTAATTGAGTTTTCCAGCAGATTTCTAGTCTTTCATTCTCATTTTGTCGGTAAGCTTCTCTTTCTCTTTTCTTTGCCAATCTTCAATTATTTTGCAGCACCAGCGTCATCTTCACCAGCAGCGGAAACAGATGTACTAGCTATTGACACCGACACTTGAGGCATCTTTACCTTCTTTGTTCTTATTTTTCGCATTTTATTTTCTGCATTTTATTTTGGATTGGTATACTCAGAAAGGATTTTCCTTCTGATTTTATTTTCATTTTGTGGTGTCGAGTTGTATTCATTGCTCTATCTTTTGTATACTCGAGTTGTTTTTATTTTATTAAGCTTCACTGATCCCCCCTCGTGTATACGTGCAGATGGTCTTGTCATCATGGGAATTGAGACTTTGTCATGGGCATGGCCAAGGTGCTTCGGCACTTGCCCGTGTGAGCTTCACAACCCGCCGGAACATTACGCCCAAGGACTTAGCTCCATCAAACGCAACACTAGAAGTCAGGGGAGTATTGTTTTGAATGCTTCTCCCACATATATTCTTCATTGATATACATTTTGAGTGAGCTTGCATGTGTACATTGAGGGCAATGTACAACTTAAGTGTAGGGGGAAGTTTCATAATGCGCACATCTTTTCTATTGTTTTTGATTGATATATGTGCACATAGCCAATGGCAGTTCACCTTAGTTGCAATGATTGTATTCTTAAGTCTAGATGAATTGTTAACATTGAATGTTTTCATGCTCTAGTTCTTGCTTGAAGTTTTAGGAATTTTTGCCCGATTTACACTTAGTGCACTACTCACTCTTTGAACTCTATTGGAAACTCATGTTTGATGTTAAAGGGACTAGTTAGGTTTACTTATTTTGCTAAATTTTGAAAAACATTTGAAAATGAAAAGAAGGAACAAAATAGTTTTATTGTCTATTTATGTTTGTTGGGTGGAAAGAGCTACCACCTATGAAGTATGAAGCTACTCTCACAAGTCGGATACTAGTTATGCCCTAATGAGAGAAAGAGCTATCTCATAGGATGAGTGAAAGCTACCACTCGGGTAGAAAGAGCTACCACCTCGAAGGTGTGAAAGCCACCTTAGCGGCCGCTTTGGAAAAGGGCTACCTTAGAGGATGTGTGAAGCTACTACCATCTTTTTAAAAATTTTTTTATCACTTTTTGTAGATAAATAAGTCCCTTGTACTTAGAACTTTGAGGGAGTATAACTTGAGTTGTTTTGAGTGAGTTCACACACTTACACGAAATTTGGGTTTGTTGTCCTTTTTTTGATTCAAGTTTTTTTAGCTAGAGCATTGATCTTTCGTGATTTAGTGTTGAAATTTTTCCTTACTTGTAGAATACTTTCTTTGTATACCTCGGTGAACCTAAGGCCAAGCACTTTCAATATTTTTCTTCATTGATGCACGTATGTTTTAATGTTTGCTTGAGGACAAGCAAAAGCTTAAGAGTGGGGGAGTTTGATAAGTGCTTGTGCGATATGAATGCGAAGCGTTCATTCCTTATGTTAAGCATTACTTTTCTCAGGTTTTTACATTAATATGTGTGTTTTTATGTTACTTTTTATGCGGTAGGGGTTGTGAGGCCGAGTATGAAGGAAATAGGCCAATGCGGATCATAATGCACCTATTTTTGGAGGAGATCTTGCTAAGGTTCAAATCGCGAAGACATAGGACAGGTGTGAGATGCTAGAGTGTGTGCCAACCTCCTCGCATTCGAGTGAGCACATCCATTTGGAGGGACACAAAGGCAGTCACACTCGAGCATTCTGACTTATGCATATAAGAACAAGAGCTCTACCAACATGTATATCATTGAAGAAGCAAGTGATTCACGACGTGAACGCGTGCCCGTTTGCGTTACCCCGATGAAAGTATGGAATTGGGAAGTTATTAAGGTCGAAGACTGTAGCAGAGAAATGTAACAACAATGTAGCAAATACTGTAGCAGCATTGTTCACAGCCGGCCGAGAAATCAGAGAAACAGAGAATCCACACACGGGCGTGTGGAAATTATCCACGCCCATGTGGAAATTCCGCACGGGCGCATGTAGCGTCCACGCCCGTGGAGTTGCCCTATTCCAGCCCTATTTAAAACTGATTCAGCCCCGATTTTGGTATTCTTTTCTCCATCTTTTCCCCAACTTGAGAGAGGGCTTCAGCTAGGGTTTTGAGAGGTATTGGCTAGGGTTTTGGAGAGGTTCTACGGCTCCGACATCGCGCGTCGTTTAGAAGAAGGTTATTGTGAGAGCTTTCGTCGGCATCGATCCGGCGAGATGTATCCTAGGCCGGACAAAGGATCCCTTGCAACGAGTAGAGCACTCTCCACAAGACCATCGATATGACCATCGAGGGGGTTTTTTTATGGATTCATTGCTTTTACATTCGATTTCTTTGATTGTACTTAGCTCCATGGAGAGCTAAACCCCTAGTGGGTACTTGGGTGATTGTGAACCCTAGGATGTATTCGTTCATTGAACTTCTTTATTATACTGTCAATAAATTGATGTTTATTGTGAGTTCCAACCTTGAATGCTTGATTGTACGAACATTTCCCCTAGAGTGACACTAGGGTTGAGAGTTCTTGTTGGTAACCTTGTGAGTGAGTGACACACCACGAGCGTTAGACAAAGCTAGGTTGGAGAGGGTTGATAGGGTGAGTCAAGAGGTACAGGAGCGTCCCCTTTCCCCTCTGACGTGATAGATTCTACCTCTGTTCCTCGAGTTCTTTGCGGCCATAATAGAGTGAATGGTCTAAGGGATGAATCTCCGCTGGGACTTAGTTGCGCGTGCAACGGAGTGAAGCGTTGAGGGGATCTTAGTATCTAGGGCTTAATTGTGGTTAGGGACCTTCCTCCTGGACAAAAGGGTTAGGTCTATAATTAGGAAGAGATTTATCACCTAGAATCCTTAGAGCTCATTGCAACTTTATTCGAGTGTGAGGTTGAGAGGTTATTTAATCTCTCCTCCGGGACATGAATAGAGTTAGGCATAGTTGACCTTAGATTTGGGACTATGTATATAAGGATTTCCATGACTCACCATTGCATTAATTAGGAAGCATAATAGAGAGTTCTTGCACTTGAAGCGATTATCCTAGGTGAAGCATCATCCGAGTACCCCATCATTATCGATTGCCTTACCTCCTCCTTACTTTTGCTCTCTTACTTGTTGCTTTTAATTGTTGAGAATTGAATCATTATCACACTCCTTATCATTGATCTTTCACATAGCTAAGAATCGAATTAAGTGTGTTTACTCCCTACTCCCTGTGGATTCAACCCCGCTCACCCGGGATTATTACTTCGACAAACCCGTGCACTTGCGGGATATACGCAAGGGGATCTTGTCAGTACCCTATGACAACGCCCCTTGCGTTTGACCCACAAGTGTAAAGGTTTGTTGAGTAACAAATCCCAGGTGAGTAGGGTATCATATCCACAACGATTAAGGAGTAAAAATACTTAAATTGCTACTTAACCATGTGAAAGTGAACAATGATAGTATCGATAAAATGTAATGTGAAGAAAGATAAAAGAAACAAGAATGAGAGACACAAGTAAGTGAGAGGTAAGGCAATCGATAGAAGTGGGGTACTCGGACATTGCTCCCCAAGGATTAATGTTTCAAGTGCGAGACTAACTATTAAACTTCCTAATCAATGCTCAATGAGTTGTGGAAATCCTTAAGCACACGGTCTCAAATCTAAGGTCAACCGTGACTAACTCTACACTATGTTCCGGTGGAGAAATCGCTCAGTCTCAACACCTCACACTGTGTAAAGTTGCATGGAGTTCTAGGGAATACAAGTGATAAACCCTCTTCCTATGTATAATCCTAACCCTTTGGTCCAGGCGAAAGGCCCCTAGTCACATTTAAGACCCAGGCACTAGAGTCACTTCAACACTTCACTCTATTGCTCGCGCAACTAAGCCCTAGTAGAGTTCATAACACATAAGCACTTATCATTCTTCCTCTAGAACTTCACTCTATTGTGACTGCAAAGAACTCAAGGAAGTGGAGGTAGGACAAATCACAATGGAAGGGAAAGGTGACGCTCGGCTATCTCTCGACTCACCCTCTCAACCCTCTCCAATCAAGCAATGTGTAACCCTCGTAGTGTGTCACTCATCTACAACAGTTACCAAGATGGACTCTCAACCCTAGTGTCACTCTAAGGGAGAAATCATTCAACAAGCATTCAAAATTGGAACTCAATTGAAACATGAAATAAGGAAAGCATAATAAAAGATCAATGAAACAATCACATCCTAGGGTTTACAAAATCCAAGTACCCACCAGAGGGTTTTGCTCTCCATAGAGCACAATACAATCAACAATGAAATTGAAAGTAAAGACAAGTGTTCCATAAGAAAACCACCTCGGTAGTCATGTCGATGGTCTTGTGGAGTAGCCAAGTCTTCTCCAAAGGTTCCCTTGTCCGGCCTAGGGCACACCTCGTCGGATCGGTGCCGACGAAAGCTCCCCACAATAACCTTCATCCAATTGGAGCACGGTTTTGAATTCTTAGAACAACTCCAAAGATGTGCCAAAAGCCTCTCTAAACCCTAGCCGACAGCCTCTCGAAAGGTGGATGAAAGTTGTAGAAAAGGGAAAAGAAGATCCCAAAAATCGGGCTCAATAGCGGCTTAAATAGGCTAGAATCGAAAATCCACACGCCCCTGTGGATTTTTCCCACAGGCCTGTGAAATTTCCACACGGGCGTGGGGAATTTCCACACGCCCGTGTGGATTCTCTAGAATCTAATTAGGGTCGATACTTAAACTAGGTCCAACCCTAATGTTGGAGGGCACAAAATACCCGATGGTCATAGTATATTTGTACATCGATCCCTTCCAAGCTAGGTGTATCTAGTACAAGGGCAATGGTTACACAACCAAGTACAACCTAGAAATTGACATACAGAGTTCTCATGCATATCAACACATCAAAAAGTACACCAAGCTTGAATCACAAATACACCAAAAGCAATTAAATAGATCAAAGCATGCAACGACACAAGTTCACCCCAAGGTTAACCAACATCCGGTGAGCTTGACGTTTAGTTGTTGATGCTAACAAGATACATAATAAAATCCACAAAAACAATCAAATAAAGCAACATAAAACTTCCTCAAATGATGAATGCTGAGAAACAAGTCGAGGAGTGATAAATGCTTGTGTGTTAAGAATGTGAAGTATTCTTTCCTTACGATGAGCATGGCTTTTATTAGGTTTAAGCGCTAATACATATGTATTTGTGTTCTTTTGCGCATATATGGTTGTGAAGCTAGGTATTAAGAAAAGAAGCCAAAAGTAGATCGTGAACGCACTATTTAGTAGAAGAATCTTAGAAGCAACAAACGCGAAGACACAAGTGGATCTCTAAGATACGTGAATGTGTGCCAACCTCTATGTATTCAACCCATTACAATGAGTTGGAGGGGCACGAAGGCAATCACATTTGCTTATCCCAACTTGTGAAATGATACCAAGATCTTCACTAACGAACCCGTTTATTGAAGAAGTAACGTGATCTACCCGCCCATGTGGATTCGGGAGTGTTTTCCCGGGGTTACTGTTCACAGCAGGCCGAAAATCAGAATTCCAGGGAATTCACATGGGCATATGAAAATTCCACACGCCCATGTGGAAATTCCATAGGGGTGTGTGGAACATCCATAGGCCCATGTGGATGCCCGATTCAAGCCTATTTAAAGCCGTTTTTCAGCCCGATTTCAGCATTTTTTTCTCCATCTTTTCTCCAACTTGAGAGAGGTTGGCGGCTGGGGTTTTGTGAGGTATTGGCTAGGGATTGGGAGAGATTCTATGGCTCCGACATTACGCTCCATTTGGAAGAAGGTAAGTGGGAGAGATTTCGTCGGCACTGATCTGACAAGGTGTATCATAGGCCGGACATAGGGACCCTTGGACGAGTAGAGGCTTCTCCACAAGACCATCATCATGACTATCGAGGGGCTTTTCTATAGATTACTTGTTTTTACATTCGATTTCATTGATTGAAACTAGCTACATGAAGAGCTAAACCCCCTAGTGGATACTTGGATTTGTGAACCCTAGGATGTATTTGTTTTATTAAACCTTGTTATTATGCTTTCATTAATTGATTTTTTATTTGAGTTCCAATCTTTAATGCTTGATTGATTGAATGCTCCCTTAGAGTGACACTAGGGTTGAGAGTTCACCTCGGTAACAGTTGTGAGTGAGTGACAGACCACGAGTGTTAGACAGAGCTAGATTGGAGAGGGTTTAGAGGATGAGTCGAGCGATAGCAGAGTGTCCCCTTTCCCCTCCGGTGTGATTTATCCTACCTCTATTTCCTCAAGTTCTTTGCAGTTATAGTAGAGTGAATGGGCTACGGGATGACCATCCTGATGGCTTAGTTACCGAGGCAACGGAGTGAAGCGTCGAAGTGATTTTAGAACCTCGGGCTTAATTGTGACTAGGGACCTTCCACCTGGGCCAAAGGGTTAGGTCTACATCTACAAAGAGGATTTCTCACTTGGAATCCCTAGAACTTATTTCGATTGTATACGAGTGCGAGGTTGAGAGATTTTTCAATTTCTCCTCCGGGACATGTATAGTGTTAGGCATGGTTTCCCTTAGATTTGGGACCATGTATTGAAGGATCTCCATGACTCATTAATGCATTCGCTAGAAAGCATAATAGAGGGTTTTGCACTTGAAACAATTATCCTAGGTGAAACAATATCCGGGTACTCCATTTATATTGATTGCCTTACCTCCCCTTTACTTGTGCTCTTTTTCTTGTCTCTTTTACTTTTGTTACATTACATCTTGTCACACAATTATTATTCACTTTTCGCTTAGTTAAGAAACAATTTAAGTGTTTTTATTCCCTACTCCCCATGGATATGATACCCACTCATCTGGGATTTATTACTTCGACAAACCAGTGCACTTGCAAGACATACACAAGGGGCGTTGTCAAGTTTTTGGCGCCATTGCCAGGGAGTAGGCATTTAGAGATACTTTGCACTTTGTTTTCTTATCTATTCATTCATTCATTCTATTTCTTCTTTTTCTATCATCGTTCTTATTTGTTTTCTTCCTTTTGGTGCAGCTCTAGATTATGACCTGAGAGAACCCTTTGCTATTGATTGAAGGAGATCCTGAACTTGAACATACACTCAGAAGAAGGGGAAAAGAACCTGCACAAGAACCATCCAATTAAGCTGAAATAGAAGTTGAAGGGTCAGATAATATGGCAGAACAGAACGAGCAATAGAGGACACTTTTTGATTATGCTAGACCCTCAGTTTTGGGCACACAATCGAGCATTGTGCGATCCCCGATTATTGCTCTGAATTTTGAGCTGAAACCTGCATTCATCCAAATGATTCAGCAGTAAGTGAAGTTCAATGGTTTGGCCAATAAGGATCTAAAAAACCATATAAAGAACTTCTTGGAAGTTTGTGATATGCTGAAGATTAACTGTGTATCGAATGATGCTATTAGATTGAGGGCTTTTCCCATTCTCTCTCAAGGGAAGAGCAAAGCAGTGGCTACATTCTTTGCCCATGGCCTCCATCACAACTTGGAACGAGATAGTCGAAGCTTTTCTTGCTAGATACTTTCCTCCGGGGAAGTCAGCCAAGCTTCGCAATGAGATATCATCATTTGTAGATATGGAGTTAGAGTCATTGTTTGAGATATAGGAGCACTTCAAGGATCTTTTGCGGAGGTGCCCACAGCACGGATTTCCCGAATGGATGATTATTCAAACTTTCTACAATGGGTTGAATCCGAGTACATGGCAGTTGTTAGATGCCGCCATAGGAGGTACAATGGGAAGTAAAACATTGGAAGAAGCCTGACAACGCCCCTTGCATATGTCCCGAAGTGCACATGTTTTTTAAAGTAATAAAATCCCAAGTGAGTGGGTATCATATCCACAGGGAGTAGGGAGTAAAAATACTTAAATTGTTTCTTAACTAAGAGAAATATGAATAGTGATATGTGTGACAAGAAGTAATGTAAACAAAAGTAAAAGAGACAAGAGAGAAAGAGCACAAATAAAGGAGAGGTAAGGCAATCAATATAAATGGGGTACTCGGATACAGATCCGCCTAGGATAATCATTCCAAGTGCAAAAACCCTCTATTATGCTTCCTAACTAATGCATTAATGAGTCGTGGAGATCCTTTAATACATGGTCCCAAATCTAAGGTCAACCGTGCCTAACCCTATACATGTCCCGGTAGAGAAATTGAACAATCTCTCAACCTCGTACTCGTATAGAATTACAATGAGTTCTATGGATTCCAAGTGATAAATCCTCTTCCTATATGTAGACCTAACCCTTTGGTCCAGGCGGAAGGTCCCCAGCCACAATTAAGCACTAGATGCTAAAATCACTTCAACGCTTCACTCCATTGCACTCGCAACTAAGCCGCAGCGGAAGGTCATCCCTTAGCCCATTCACTCTACTATGACCACAAAGAACTTGAGGAATTGGAGGTAGAATAAATCACACCGGAGGGAAAAGGGGACGCTCCGCTACCTCTCGACTGAACCTCTCAGCCCTCTCCAATCTAGCTTTGCTAACTCTCATGGTGTGTCACTCACTCACAAGGGTTATCAACAAGAACTCTCAATCCTAGTACCACTCTAAGGGAGTATTCATACAATCAATGCATTCAAGGTTGGAACTCAATAAACACATCAATTAATGAAAGCATAATAACAAGGTTCAATGAAGCGAATACATCCTAGGGTTCACAATCCAAGTACCCACTAAGGGGTTTAGCTCTCCATTGAGCTAATTACAATCAATGAAATCGAATGTAAAAGCAATGAATCCGTAGAAAACCCCCTCAATAGTCATGATGATGGTCTTGTGGAGAGTCCTCTACTTGTCCAAAGGTCCCTTTGTCTGGCTTAGGATACACCTTGCCGGATCGGTGCCGACTAAATCTCTCCCACTAACCTTCTTCCAAACAGAGCGCGATGTCAGAGCCGTAGAACCTATGACAATCCCTAGCCAATACCTCTCAAAACCCTAGCCGCAACCCTCTCTCAAGTTGGGGAAAAGATGGAGTAAAGAATGTTGAAATTGGGGCTGAAACCGGCTTTTAAAGGGCTGGAATCGGGAATCCACACGCCCTTGTGAATATTTCGCATGGACAGTGTGGAATTAGCGCATGGGCGTGTGGAATTTCCACATGCCCGTGTGGCTTCTCTGGAAGACTCCATCTTTAGTCGGCTGTGAACAGTACGTGCTACAGTATTTTACTAATATAGTGCCCTGCTATAGTACCTGTCCGAAACACTCCCGGAACCATGCTTTCATAGAGGTAACGTAAATGGGCTCACATTTACGTCGTAGATCACTTTGCTTTTTCAATGAAGGGTCGCGTTGGTGGAGATCTTGTTACACATGCAGAAGCCGAAATACTTAGAATGTGACTGCCTTTGTGCCCCTCCAAATCATTGTGCTAGCTTGAATACAAGGAGGTTGGCATATATTCTAGCATCTTGAACCTGACTTATGTCTTCGCGTTTGAACCTTCTCAAGATTTCCTCCAAATGGTGGACTCACGATATACATTGGATTCTTTCTCTAAGATTCGGCTTCACAACCCTATATGCATGAAAATAACATAAATGCACACATATTAGTGTTAAAATCTGGTAAAAGTAATGTTCATCATAAGGAAAGAACACTTCGCATTCTTATCACACAAGCACTTATCAAAGAACGACAGTTAGTGGAAGACATGGCCATGAATAGTTATCAGTGGAATGCATGGGAAACTAAAAAGGTGGCCGGGCTCCATGAAATAGATGTAGTAACTTTATTAGCGGCTCAAGTGGAATAGTTAAGTTAGAAGTTAGACTTTATAACTTCTAATAGAGTGCGGCCGTGACTACTTGCACCTGGTGTGGTGGAGGACATGCTCCCTCCGATTGCCCGACCTCTATTGGTGATGCATCTTCAATGGAGAAAGTTGATTTTGTGGGTAATGCAATGAGGAACCAAGGGAATCCATATGGCAACACCTACAATCCGGGTTGGAAGAGTCATCCCAATTTTTTATGGAGCAACCAAGGACCACAAAAGGCTATGGCACCAATGGGTTTCCAACAACAACAAGCCCCAAACATGGAGAACCGAGTTTCAGTCTTGGAAACCTGAATAACCGATCTAGAGAAGGCCTTGACTAGGTTTGCTCAATCATTAGATACAAGGTTTCAATCAGTTGAGGCTACACTTCGCAACCACACCACTTCTTTGCACAATCTTGAGAATCAAGTGGGGTAAATAGCGAAGTCTCTATCGGAAAGACCACAAGGAGGCTTACCAAGTAATACCGAAACCAATCCTAGAGAGCATGTGAAGGCGATCACTTTGAGAAGTGGTTGTGAGATTTAGGGTAAGCTTCTAAGTGAGAAGCCCAATGTAGACGCACCAGAGGTCATAGAGGTTGAGGAGGGAACAAGTAAGGAGAAGGAGGTGGCACCCCCACCTTTCAAGCCAAGAATCACTTATCCCTCTAGATTGAAGAATGACCAAGGGGATGAACAATACAAGAAGTTCCTGAGTTTGTTTAAATAACTCCATATCAACATTCCCTTTGTTGAGGCATTGTCCCAAATGCCTAAGTATGCAAAATTCTTGAAGGACTTGTTGACCAACAAGCGAAAGTTGGAGGAGAGTAGTTCAGTGATCTTAGATGCTTCTTGTTTGGTGGTTTTGCAAAAGAATATGCCGAACAAGAAGAAAGACCACGGAAGCTACATCATACCAAGCAACATTGGCAATTTGGGTGAAGAAATGACATTGGCAGACTTAGGGACCAATATCAATGTCATGCCATATTATTTTTTTTAGAAGCTAGGCTTGGGAGAGCCTAGGCCCACTTAGATGACATTGCAATTGCCAGACCAAACCCGTGAGACATCCGAGGGGCATCATTGAAGACGTGCTTTTTAAGGTTGACAATTACATTTTTCCTGTTGACTTTGTAGTGTTGGATGTCGATGAGGATGCGGATTTTCCTTTGATACTTGGGAGGCCATTCTTGCGCACTTCTAAGGAATTAATTGACATGGACGGTGGGGACCTGACACTGAGGGTTGGAGATGATAAGCTCACATACCGCCTCGCCGAAGCCATGCGGTATTCTCTCGACGTCGATGATACTTTTGTATTTTCTAGACACTACTGATAAGATTGTTGATGAATACATGCAGGAAATGTTAAACCCGGACCCATATAAAGGTTTGTTAGACAAAGAGATGGACAATGAAGAAGTGATGATGTTTGGTCCAACGGAAGAAGTGCCCTCTACTCAAGGGATCATGAAGAAGGTGCTCTGGAAATTGAAGAGGGCAAGGAGACGCCACTGGAAATGCCTCAATGATGTTGGGAAGGTGCGTAAACCAAACAAGTTGGATGAACCTCTGCTAGGTGGTACCAAGCCCGATAATTCCCCTTCTACCTTCAAGAGACTTTGCTCATCATGCTTTCAAGCTATTAGTAAGAGGGCAGCCTTCATCTATGAACCCCCGTGAGGTAAGGCAATGTACGTCAAGCTTAGTGATTTTAAGCAAGCGCTTCTTGGGAGGCAACCCAAGTGTTTACCGTTTTCTTAGTTGTTTATATAGTGTTTGCATGAATAAAGTGTTGAGGGGTGGTGTCTTGATCTTTAGTTGCTTTTTCTGTGATTTTATTGTGGACTCTTAATATCATCGTGTGTTTTCATGTGGATTTGGTGAAGTTTTGGTCGCTCGAGCTAGTTTCTCATGTTTTTTTTTGCTGGCGTATTTTGTATAATAGGGCAGGCTTTGAGTGTGTATATATGTTCAGAAATT
Source organism: Dioscorea cayenensis subsp. rotundata (assembly GCF_009730915.1). NCBI lineage: Eukaryota > Viridiplantae > Streptophyta > Magnoliopsida > Dioscoreales > Dioscoreaceae > Dioscorea > Dioscorea cayenensis. Next base: position 683 of record NW_024087631.1, on the reverse strand, counting down.
TTCTGTAGAGCCTGCAGAGTTTTCTAAGGCATCCGGGAGAAAATGCACGGGCGTGTTGAAATTCCACACGCTAGTGGATTTGCATTATGAGCTCATCCAGAGAAGACACAGGAGCGCGGACGCGCCCCTGTGAGAGACCTTGTGAGTTCTGCACACCCGTGGGTAATTTCCGCACGGGGTTGCGTTTTCCTGCAGATACTTAGCAATTTATCCAGAGATCACAAAGGGGCATGGACTCGCCCCTGTAGGCGAACCTATTAAAAATGTACTAGCGTAGGTACTTCCCGCAAGCCTATGTGGATCTCTATAGAAGAGCTCTCCTCCATCCCCAGAAGACACAAGGGCGTTCGCTTGCCCCTGTGAGTTGGACCTGTGAATGTCCACACCCGTGCAGAATTTCCGCACGGCCATATGAAACACTTAGCGATTTTTCTTGGTGGTACAGAGAAGCCACAGGGGCGTGTGGCTTCTCCTGTGGGTAATTTCCACACGCCCGTTCGGAAGCATTCAGAGACAGTGAGTATTATCCCGAGAACGCACAGGGGCGTGCGTCTATCACTGTGGCTCTCCCCTGTGGAGGCGCACGGGCATGGGTAATTTTCGCACGCCCGTGCACAGTGGCGGAACAAAGATTTAGTAATAGGGGCGGCTAATTCAAAATATATATATATATATATATATAA
>NW_024087630.1:0-22964 GCF_009730915.1 Dioscorea cayenensis subsp. rotundata | reverse complement strand
AAGATCCATACTTAGTAATTTCTCAATCCCCCAAGAATGTATAAATCATGAAATTGAGCTATTTCTATATGGAAAATCATGGTATTAAAATACACAATTGAATCACAATTAAAATAAACTCAAATATAAATCGACATCTAATCCTAGATACAAGATTGCATCCTACAGTTCATTAATGTTTGAATACCCTAGGAGCTCTAAGTTCTCATGAAAATGAAATGTGCAATACAATCATGAAAGATTTCAAATAACATTGAAAACATGACTAAGAAAATCCCCTTGTGCTCCGTGATTCTCCTTCCAATAAGTTGCCTCTATAGAGGTGTCTTCAATCCCAAAGGGAGATGACTGAATCCTAGTCCAAAGGCTACTTGAAATCTTCTAGAAACGCCACTCAAAACCTCCTCAAAACCCTAGAAAATAAAGTTGGTGAAAGTTTGCTCAAAGTTCTTCCGAAGATGCCTCCAAAACCCTAGTATTGACCTATTTATTATCTAGATATCAGGTGAGTACAAGGGTTGACATAGGGACATATGCTAGACTGTATATACCTACTGAAATCCAATACTCTTGAGATCACTAGGAATACATGGCCACTGTCCCTTGAATACATGGGGCCATGTGGATTTCACATAGGGTTGTGTTGCAATCACACAGGGCTCCCATGTGACTATGTTACTGATGCGTACCGCAAGCGTATGGATCATTCAAGTAGTAAATAAATATAATTCACACTAGGACTTTTTGCTAACTACCAATTCTTGCAATTAGGGTTATTTAGACAAATCATTAGGCATATGAATTATGGAAATAATAACTAATGAAAACTAAAATTATCAAAATTAAGGCTACCAATGGTTAGATGATTAATTCAAATTTCAAGGGCTTGTAGGATTAAAGTTTACCGCAATGATAGATAAAAGACTTTGTATTGATTCTTCCTTGGTTAAGTTTAATTGCTTTGAAGGTGGAATACCCTAGGATACTCACTATTTTATTTCAGAATAGAGTGAGGTATCTAACTTAGAACGACTCCTACTTTCATAGTATTTGAATCTAATTAGATCCTTTAATTTCTATGGCACCCAGTAATCCTCAAGAAATTATAATATATGACTTCAAGTTCAGTTCTAGGGTTTCTAACACCTTAATTCACCTTTCTATTCTTCCTTTGGTATCTAAAATCATGCAAATATGAGGGGCCCAACTCATTCACAAGCATTAAGTACCATTAAATTGAATGAAAGACAAGTAAATATTAATAAGAAAATAAAAGTCAATGCATCATCAATTATCTAAACATTACCCTAATCCTAATCCTAGAACAAAAGATCTACTGGCTCATGTTTGATTTATAAGCTAAAAAGTTCATTTCAATCATAGATCTAAACATGGAATAAATCAAACAATAAGAAAGAAGAAACTCTTGATACTCCACGCATGATATTATTGTAGATTGATGAATCTCTCCCTTGATCTCCGACTTCTTTCTCCTCTTTTATAGCTTTAGATGATCTCCAACCCTTAGAAAAATTGTTTCCTTGTTGTCGTAGCCAAAGATTCTTTAAAATTCTTTTTCTTAACTTTATGCAGAGGAGAGTTAAATTAGGGTTTCGATGACCGTAAAGATCCACTTGCCATGTTAGCTACAAGTGCAAGTTGTGCTTCTTCTAGGGTTTTAGCCTTTTAAATTTCTGGACCATGATCCATGGGTGTGGTGGCTACCATAGGTCACCCAGCTCAAATAAAAGCCAAACTCCACTTACCCCTGCATGTAAACTGATGAAGAGTAGTAGCTTGAACTAAAAGAGTGAAACTAAACTATAAACATGGGGAAAGATGCATGATCAACTAAAAAATTAAACCTAAATCTAATAAAAAATTTATTATAATTTATTACTTATCGCTATTTCCTTTGAAGCGTAGTCTAAATCCTAAGAGCCACATGGCCTATTCACAAGTGTGTTCCCTATTTAACTCTTTGGTTTCTATAAAAATCAAGGGGATGTCACACTCTTCGATGCTTGGATTAGCACTGTGGATTGAGACCCCATGTATCTCTGAAACTCTTGTTTCTTGATATTTTCCATCCTCGATTTTTCTCTCTCTCTTCTTTTTGCCTCAAGCTCATCATCGCAGCTTGACACTCATAAGAGGTGAAAATAAGTACCAGCTGAGCTTAAATTTTCTAAAAAACACTTAGTGCATTGATTTGAAGTAGAAAAATATGCACAATCAAGTACTTATAAAAAATTAGACATGAACTAAGGGTTCTTCTTCTTAGTAATTAAATAAATATAGGTATGACCTCAGGAATTTGGTAGATAATAAGTAGAAAGGAAGTGGTTCACATCAACATAAATAGTTTCTTCAATATCATGCCAAAAGAATTTGAAAAAAATCTATTTTAAAACTGTAAAGGCATGAGATCTTACAAGGAAAAGGCATAATGGTATTGAAAATTTTAGCTTTTGTATAATAGTACTGAAAATTTCAACTCTTATGACCTTTCTAGTGAGGAAATCCTTATCTCTAGTGGAAATCATTGGTAGATTAGTAGGGAAGGTTTGATGAAGATCAATGAAGGAAAAATGAGTAGCCTTTGCCCATAAACTAAATAAATAGTTAATAAAAGCAAGTTCAAGAACATCTATATTAATGTAATTGACACCACTAAGATCAATATAAAGAAAAATGGGGCGTTTATGTTATTTTACTATTATCGAAGAAGGCAGTATTAATATCTCCATTGTGAACCAACAAGAGTCTAGATCATTGAGCCCATTTCAAGCACTTATGTTTGAGAAGTGTATTGTAATTATTATCCAAATTCCTAAAGTTAATACCAAGATCCGCCTCTTGGGTACTAATCAAAATCATCATTAACAAGATCATGATGTTCTAAAAGTCTTGATCTTTTGTCTCACATTCCTAACTTATCTATCTAGAGAGGTCAAAACCGCTTTGACCTTCTATGAATAGAGGTCCCTTTTGGTCCCTAATTAAAAGGCGAGTAAAACCATGCAAGGATGAAGAATGGTGCTTTGAATTTTACAGTATTTTTAATGATATGATGACACTCAATATAGTCAAGCTACAATTTTCAAACCATATGACTTCTAGAAAAGAGCCTGTTACATGCAGTTATCAAAAGAGGGGTATGATTTGAAGTAGCTCTAGAAGATAGGAAAACATGATAATAATAAAAGTGGATGTTCTAATTAGAATTAACAAGGCATCTATCCGATCTAGTCCATCTTTTACCAGAACCAGTGCTACCATTACACCAGGTCTAGACCTGTATAATTCACATCAAAAAAAGTTTCTAACAATGAAGATGTTGAAAAGATTAGCTTTTACAAAGTAAGTAAGCATAAGAATCTCTTATGATCGCTGACTAGTGCAAAATAGTATTAAAATCACCTATAATAAAACCAAGGAATATTTTAAAATAGAGATACAAGTTATCCACAATTTCCTCTACATGTCAATCATTTGTCTATTGTAAACAATGGACATAATCAAGGCGATAGGGTATTGTGAAGAAATTATTCAGATGAAGAGCATTATAGGATGATTCTATAGTAGTAATCAAATAGAGGGACTTTCACCAAAGCATCACGATACCTCATGACAACCCAATTGAAGGAATTTCTTTCCACTCCTATGATCACTTGTTGCAAAGTCTCATGATCCTTGTCTCATCTACTCTAGTTTCAACAAAGCACACTAGATAAGGTTTATTTTGTTGATGATGTCTAATATACGACTGAACGTTTCCAAATATGCAAGCCCTCTATAATCCCAACAAAGAATGTTGTGCACAGTCATGATTTAGGAGTAAAAGGATTAAAGATAAGAATAATTCAAAGGAGTACCCCCTCATATATGAGATATAAGTAACCCATGAATTCATGTCCATTCTCCTTTTTTTGTGGGAATTATCTTGTTGATCAGTGCTCGTTCTTGCCATAGTACCCTTTCAAATGGCTTCTTGGATGGAATGAAGGTATTACCAAATAAAAAGCTTATTCTTTTATTTGAGAATTCATCTCTTGAATTGTGTGCATTGCATCATGGGCTAGTAACATAGAGTAAATTTTAAGAGACATCAATCTCATGGAAAGTTGAAGGCATTAGAGTTGGTTTATTTCGATGTTTGTGGCCCTATGAATGTCAAGTCTCTTGGTGGTGCTTCTTATTTTGTCACTTTCATGGATGATTATTCTAGAAAGTAATGTCTTTATCCATTAGAATCCAAGGATCAAGTTTTTGAAACTTTCAAGATGTTCAAGCCCGTGTTGAGAAAGAAAGTGAAAGGTTTATAAAATGTTTGCAAACCAACAATGGTGGAGAATTTTGCTCTAGTGCTTTTGATGGTTATTGTGCGAAGAATGGCATCGAGAGATTGAAGACGGTCCCTCACACCCCACAAAAAAATGGTGTCATTGAAAAAATGAATAGAACCATTGTGGAAAGGGTAAGAAGTATATTGTCTCACTCCTACCTTCCTAAGTTCTTTTGGGCGGAAGAGGCAAATACGACGATATACCTCATCAATAGGTCACTAACTACTCCATTGGAAGGTAATGTTCTAGAAATGCTATGGCGTGGTAAGAAAATCTCTTAAAATAATTTAAGAGTTTTTGGTTGTGAAGCTTCTGTACATGTGCCTTCCAAAAAAAGATGTAAGCTTGATTATAAATCAAGGAAATGTGCTTTCCTTGGTTTTATCTCCTTCTCCTGACTCTCTAATTTTTATTTCCTATGTTTTCTAGCAAATTTGATGGCACACAATTAATCATAAACCTTGGGCTCTAGCTTACATGCTAATGGTATTTGATCTGCATTAATTTGTGATTGGTTGTTATACATATAGTATACTCTCTCAATATTATATATATGAAAACAATAAACGTAGGTAAGTGTTTACCTCATTAAATCTTTCATACTAATGTTGATTTTATGATTGGTTAGCCAAGGAATGGTTTCCCTTGTTTGTACTACCCGCTACCAGTGATTTGAATTAAGAAGCATGATTGAGATAATAAAAACGTATAACATGTCATATTAAATGTTCACCTATACAAATCACATGATTTGTTGATATGGATTTTGTGTACATAGAGTTATATTTAAGCATGATTTGTTGATGGTTTTGTACTCATAGAATTATATTCAAAGCATGGAATAGTCATGCACACCTTCTTTGTCCATTATTTCTCAAAAAGTTTTGGTTGTTTACAAAATGAAGAGCTCGAAAAAGTTTTTGGTTGTTTACAAAGGAGAGAGCTAGAGTCCTTTTTATTATATTGGTGTTTGTGAGGGCTAGTCCTTTTTCTTAAATTTTCTGGCCTTTTTATTAAATTTTGATGTTTGAAAGTAAAATAAGTATGATTACGTTGAATTCTCAAGAAGATAAAAGAGTCTTCTTGTTGAATAATTGGACATGTTCATGAACCAATGGTTGCCCCTAACCATTTGATTTGATACATCTACTTACTACTTTTTAGTTGTCCCCTGTTGGAAGTGATAAAAAGGAAAACAATGGAGAGAAGGAAAAATTATTGAGTTTGCCCCCTTATCTTTTTCTCCGTCTCTGTGAGTGTGTGTCTGTGTGTGTGCTTGAGAAGTTATTATCTTTGTGGATGCATGAATGAAAGAAACTTTGGTAATTATTTAACATGTTTTTTTATTATTTTTTTCCCACTACTTTTGTCCTGTGCGTATACTATGTGTTCTCACTATCACTCTTTATCAAACTTCAAGTGAAGGAGTAGACAAGAATTGCCGTACAAATATACATGCAATTCTTTCAATTGTAACTTTCTTAAATTTTTACTTTTGTGTTTGCTGCATCACTTACAAAGATTTCACAATCTGTGGAATGTCAAGAGTAGAGAGTTTAGTAATTAACATGATTTTTATTTTTATGAAAGTTTTCATGGTGTAAATTTTGGTAATCTTGGTGAAATGTTAGATGCAAGGAAAATAAGGCTTTTACAGGTGTATAATAATCAATATTGTTGACAGTTTTGCTCATCGAGACAAAGTAATCATTTTTTTTCTTTTTTAATAATAATTAGTATTAGATAAATAACTACTTTTGATGTAAGACAAAAATAACTGTTAATGCTTTTTATGCAAAAAATATAACTTGGTTGATTTTTATTTCAGTTATGCTATTTTTTTTTAATGGATAAGAGTTGGATGTACAAGCCTAGACAATCCAGGGAATATCAAGGAGTTGATGAAGGACAATGAAGTACCAAAAATTTTCCCTTGTCTTCTTCCTTTTCCTCTCAATTAGAGCTCGGTATATTAATCAGGGGAATATAAAAGAAACCAAGTCAAAGATGGTTTTGCTTGTCATGTTGAATGGAGAACATGAGATGGATCGAAAATTATGTGTGTGTTCTTGTCTCTTCCTTGACCAATATATACCTTTTAAGTGTTATTTACGAAGTACTTAGAAATTTGGTGTTTTTCCTTAGATATTCATATATAACTAGTTCTGCACTCTTTATTCAAATGAGTTGTGTGCCTTCTGTGGATTTTGGGTATTATTTCACACTCACCATTCAGTGTTGCATTATCAAAGCCGTATGTACCTCATTTGGGTTGATTTTCAGATACTACAACTCTCTCCCACCAGTGAGCAAGGCCTATGGGACCTTGTGTTTGCTAACGACAACAGCATTTCAGCATGGCCTACTTGATGTCTCGTTTATTGCATTGTACTATCCCTGGGTATTTTATCATTTTCAGGTATGCATGAATGTCACATTTCTTTTTCTTAAGATGATATTCTTACTTCACCAGTTTTGTTACATTGCATAATCACTTTAGCTAGAAGTTAGGTTGGTTTAGACTTAGCTTCCCTGCAGGTGTATGTGTGTGTGATCTGTAGAAAACTGAAATTCTTTATTCATGTGAGTTTATGTCATCCTTTTTTTTATCTTCTGTTTTTGCATAAGTTTTCTAATATGAATTGTGACTTGTTCACTTAAACTTTGACTAGCGTAGGATGTTCTCCCTTATGTGCCTTTGATATATGTTGCCATTCCCTGGGGAAGAAAATTTTATTTGATCTGAGATAATGTACTAATGTTATTTGATTGCATATTTTTCCACCATTTATGAGGTTGAGTGTATTCTTTTTGCATGGTGTTATGCCTGACTGTTTGAATTGATATTGATTAGTCTAGGCTTTTCATTCGTGCCTGTTATTGACATTTGGAGACCTTTCGCAAAGAAAAAATCATTTCACCTAAGATAGTGAATTGATCTTATTTTATTGTTTTTCTTCCACCTTGTATGCTATTATTAGAAATCTTAAACATCCCTACATTCAACTTTTCACTGTTGACCTGATTCATTCATCTACAAAATACACCTTATTTGGTATGTTTCCAGATTTGCAAATTTTAGGGAAGTTTGCTTATGTTGCAAAGATCACTCAGATAATATTTTTTCCATTCTTCTCCATTGATCAAAATAATTATGGACTTAAAAAAAAATGCCCATAACCAGGTTACACTTCCAGCTTTACTCTGAAGGATATGAACCTGGCTTCCTTTTTTCATCTATGCATCTACTCTGACAATAACTTTGTGCCAGTCCCTTATGGGTTTTTGCAAGAACGCTATTTTTTCTTATTTTTGTTTTTCCTTGTGGTAACAACAGGATTCAGTTCTATGCTTTTAATTCTTTTCCAACACCACATTTTCATGGGTTACTAAAATCTTGTTATTGCAGACTTCCATTGAAATATCTTTGTTCCTTCTTAAATTAATAGTTGTCTAAATATTGTTGACCTTGATTCAAAGATTATTTATACTAATTAGTAGTCTCCCTTTCACATTCTGCGATGTAACGCTCTTCATATTCATATCTTGGTTCATACGCATGAGATGCCTCATTTTTCTGTTGTTACAGGTGTGGAGGTTGTAGTAAATTTTCAATCAACTTTGGAATTCAGCTTCTCATGATGTGAGGATCAAAGTTCACTCTCAATTTGTGTTTCCATTTGTGATAGTGATTAATTGATTATGAGACCTCACTGTGACTTCTAAACCTATTTTCCGATAAATTTGAAATGTAGTAGCAAAGATATGGGGTACAATTAGAGAGGAGTGCATTTGACAAACGCATACTGATTATTTGTGGATGATGATATTTGGTGCTCTGTCTTTGCTAGTTAGTTGGTTCTCTTGCCAATTTTAGGATAAAGTATTAGTCGATTATCACAAAACGCTGCAAAGTCGGGCAATTGCACATGTACCTCACAAGCACTGTAATTGCATTTTATACCTCTACCCCATAAACCTCAGAATGTCCCACTCTAACCGTGAGTCTGGGTTTTCTGATTGTTCACTAAGAAACAAAAATCTGGGACATGTTTACTTTTCATTTTCCCATATACCCCTTCAATAGTTTAATCTGCGTATTTTACCTTGGAAAGAGTGAAAGTCAAAATTGGTGGAGTTAGGGCCCTTATCTTTCCCAAGGGAAATTTTATTATTACAAAAGTAGGAAAGGTTCGGGATACAAAGTAAGCCAGCCTAAGGACATGAGAGAGGGAACTTCGATAATCGTAGGGACATTTATGTGCAACAATGTGTAGTTTATGGGGGCATCCTTAGTCTGCGATAGCAAGGACATAGTCAACTTAAGTCATTTGCATGGTTATACATGCAAACAACCCAAATTATTGTCATATTCTTTTTTAACACAAGAAAAATGTGTATTTTCTAAACTTATTTATTTATTGATTTCAGGCATATCTGTCGTCCCTTTTATTGCAATCAAACTTAGGCATTTCTTTTATTGTCTTCACACTTTTATATATCTTTGGAGTAGAGAGTTTCCTCACAGCCCTCGCATCAACGTATATGGTCTTCTCACATTGAAGATATTGTAGATTCTATCCTCTTTGTTGTTATCCATGTTCTCCAAATCTGACAGCTTCTCTCATTTTTTGATTCATCTTCCTTCTTGTTCAACTTACAGGCTTAAATATGAGAAGTTAAGTGCAAATTTGGCTTATATGAAAGAGTTTTTTGGAGGGTTTATGGCTGAAAGAAGTTTTAATGATAGGACGTCTAAAGCACCCGCCGAGGAAGTAAATTATTTGTCTTACGTTTTATCTCTTTTCATTCTTAAACAATAAAGTAAAACATCTTTTGTAATGATTTCCATATGTTGAAGATGTTGCATCTGTCGACTGATATCAGTGGACAAAATCTAAACATCATGTGGCTTAAGAGGTTTGTTAATTATTAGCTTTCGAAGTAGAGTTATTTATGCTCAAAACTTACAATTTTGATCATTATTTTAATCCATGGATTTATATATTTTATGTTGAAGATTTGAATGATGCTAGCTAGATCGTTTTTCTGGTGGTGATCAGGGATCTGCACTGTCAAATGGACTGAAGGTGGTTCAAAGATGATCTCTCATCTACCATTTTACATTCTCAATGAACAAGAAGATAAGTATACGCACACTGATGGTTCTCAAACTTACAAAAATTTTCACATTCTCGGTATTTTCTTGCAGGTCCACTCTTCAAGGATTTTTCTTTGCAGATATCCTTAGACGTCCTGGTCAAGATCCTGTTGTTTGAAACACAAGCTGTTGAAATGTTTGCATTGACTTCCAATCCATGTATTTTTTAAGAAAAGCCATTGCATTGATGAACATCTATAAAAGTTCATTCTATGAAGTCAAAGTTTGAGTTAAATGTGTGGTTTTGTTTCTTAAACCGACTTGCTTGACCTTGGACTTTGGTAGGGACCAAACCACCCCACCTTGATTTGTGGCCATGAACATGGTGGAAACCATGTTCCATAATGAAATGCATATACTTTTATGAGGAAACCACCCCTTGTCTCCTTCCTCTATGATTTCACAGATTATGTTTGCTGACCTTAATTAAAAATAATGATTCCAAACATTTTTCATAATTAAGTTGTTTATATACAGTTGATCAAATTGAAATCTAATGGTATGGATTTTATTATATTCCCTCCGGTCTTTTTTATAAATGTGGCATTTTAATTAATTGATTAAATAATATATATTTAATTAAAAACTAATTATTAGGCATGTCTTTGAGGGGATTATAAGTTTTAAAATTTTAATTGTAAAGGTGGCTATAACCGCCTCGGCTTGTTAAAACCTTATTAATTGTAGAGGCAGTTATAAATACTTCTAAAACTATAACTTAAAATTTTAATTGTAGAGGCGGTTATAACCATTTCTAAAAGTATTAGTATTGTTAAACCCTTATTAATTGTAGAGGCGGTTATAACCACCTCTTAAACTATAACTTAAAATTTTAATTGTAAAGGCGGTTATAACTGCCTCTAAAAATATGAGTGTTGTTAAAATCTTGTTAATTGTAGAAGTAGTTATAACCACCTCTAAAACTATAACTAGAGTTTTTTAAAATTTTAATTTTAGAGGTGGTTATATTAAAATTTTAATTTTAGAGGCGGTTATAACAGCTTCGAAAACTATTAGTATAATTTTAAAATTTTAATTGTAGAGGAGGTTAAAACCGCTTCCTAAGCTCTTTTTTTAAGTGTAATGAAAGTAGCAAGTAATTAATAGAGAAATAATTATTTTACTGAATAATCAAGCAAAAGAAAGGGTAGTCATGAAATGATCCAATAATACATAAATTGACGAAATTTTCAGGATTTAAAACAAAAGACAAATTTTTGGATAGATTACTTGCTTTGAAAATTCCAAACTCAACTCACAAACCTAATCCGAGCACTAAAAACAACCCCCTACGAGAGGTCCTATAAACACACAACATCAATTCTAAGATCTAGACCTAAAGCTAATAATAGATTTTCACCATGGTTAAGCTTCGTAAATCTGCAGGCAGGCAAAAGCAAGGTACAAGAAGCATAGTGTCTAATTTACAGTGTAACATTAACAACTAATTAGGATGGAGAGCCTAACCATGAACACCATTACAAGGGCAATATACAATTAGGATGCATGTTGGGTGATGTGAATTTCAATAATGTGCTCACGCTTAACCATGCAAAAGTAAAGTTGTAATAAATACATAAATAAAAGAATGAATAAGTGAAAGAAGGAACAAAGTGGCTTGCAGCAATGGAAATGAGCTTAATTAGAAGGGAATATTTTGTAGCATGAGTGATGATCAAAACATGCTTATAATTAAAGAAATCTTTAAAGATATTGGCACGCATGGAAAATATATATCTATATCTATATATATATATATATATATATGTCTGTATATTATTAAAAGACCCAGAAGGACTCACGACAGTAGCTATTACTAAGAAATTTTTCTTTTTGGCTAGAATACTATGATGCCAAATAACTAATTACCTAGAGTCTTAAGCAAAATACTGCTGGAATGGTTGAAACTTTTACAAGGAAAACAATGCGTCATCTACCAAAAACACCAAGTTAATTTTGACATGCTAGACTGCAGGAATTCAACCAAAAAACATTACTAATCTAGGAGGCTTGCCCAAAGTTAGTTAGTAGTAAGCACCAACTTTAATTGAGGCCTCTTCAGCTAATTGCAAAGAAAGGATAACTTAGCTTCCCACAATTCAACCAATCCAGAATGCAGAAAGAAGGCTGGTTTTATTTAGCGTTCACTTGGAGCTACACTTGACGACAACGGTAGCAAACATGGTGAGGAAATTGCGGGGTGCAAATCATGTTTTTAGCTTGGAGTAAGAGAAAAGTGAAGGTCTAAGGAGACAAGCAAGAATGATTCAAAGCAGGGCATTCCTTTCACTGGTTGGTAGGGATGGCAACGGGTAGAGCATGGGTAGGATATGCCAAAACCCTTACTTGTACCCGTAACCCCTACCCCATACCCGTACCCTTACTTGTACCCTTCAGGATAAAAAAAATCATACCATTACCTTTACCCGCAGGGTACAGGTATACCCGCAGGCTACCCTCTTACCAGTTATTCAAATTATTTAATTAAATTTAAATTTAAATATATAATATATATTTAAATAATAATAATAATAATAATAATAATAAAATAATTATACATTACATTACAATCTTTAAACACATGTCCATATATTCCAAATTACAAGTTGATATACATTTGTTTATCTTAAATTATATAATCATATAAAAATGACGTTTGTTTAGGACTCAATGGTAACTCTATCTTTTTTTTGTTTATGTTTAACTATCTTGATTTTTGTTTTAAATTTTTTCATATATCTACTATTTATATTTAATATAGCTTCAAATTTTATAAATGTCTAGCAAAATTTTCAATATAAAAAACATTATAAGAAATTCTCATAAGTTATATCCGATTGATTTTTATTAGTATCTTATTTTTCATGATGTTCTTATAATTTATAGAATAAATTATTATAACATTATTTTTTCATATTTGTTTAATAAGGTTTATCTTTTAATTTATTTATGGTTCTTAATATATATCCAAAATTCAATTTTGATAATATTATACTTTATCAAATATAAATATAAAAATTAAATAAAATTAAAATAATATATTAAGAGAAAATTTGAAATATTATTTTCAAATTAATCACCATGAAAATAAATCTTGGGTAAATTGTGGGTAAATGTTTAGTTTAATAAAAAAAAAATTATATATATATATATATATGAGAGGGTAAGGGTACGGGTACGGGTTTTACATGTACCCTCTTCAACGGGTAAGGGTAAGGGTACGAGTACGGGTAGGGGCATACCCTTACCCGACCCGTACCCGCTCAAAAAATAACCGGTAATACCCTTACCCGTACCCGTACCCTGTCAAAGTGGGTGAATGGGAGCACATCTCACTTGATTGAGATAAGTGCATTTCCGGTACAAATTATATCCTCTTTGACCGGGTACGGGTATGGGTATACCCGTCGGATAGGGTATAAATTGCCATCTGTACTGGTTGGAAAGGAAACCATAAGGAGAGGAACACTTGAGTTGAGAGGGGGAAAAGTCCACAAATAAAGGGGTCAACACTTAATCTAGTAATACAGTACTGCTTAACATGCTTCAAAACTAGGAACTATGTCACGCCCCGAACCCGGCTCGCCGAACCCAGTGTGCAGACAAACGGCCGTAAACTCATAAGGTGTGAGCCCCATAGGCCTGCAAGGCCTCAGAATCTGATTCAGGACAAGCAAATCTATAACAACCCAACTGAGTTACAGGATTAAAGACTACAAAGTACACAATACTGGCATATAAGAAGTCCAAAATACAAAATACAGGAATACAGGGATAGACAATGACAAGAACTCAAATTTACAACAAAAGAAAACATCTACAGTCAATCTTTCAAGATCCACGAAGGTCTATTACTCTTGATCTGAAAAGGATTTAAAGAAAATCCATGAGCTCACTAGCCCAGTAAGTAATCCAGAAATTTTTTAAAACAACAGGGTTGATAAATCTCGATTTCAGATATTGAGAATAATTCCAAGTATGTTTAAACATAGTTTAAACAAATACAAAATAAATAAGTCAACGGAGGTATAGTTCCCAAGTAATACCCCTGTTAAAAACATTGTACTAAAAATATATCAGATTTCGAAAATGCAAATTCGAAATAAATGAGCATATTTCTCCAAAGCATAGTTAGACTAATCCAGAATTTACAAAACCGTGATTCAAGTATACCAAACTTTCAGAAATAACACCAGTCTCCGAAATTATAGTTTTAACAAAATACCGAATATAATATTCTAACAAAAGAATATTTCTAAATATGTCATTACCAAAATTTAGAACTTAGAAACACCATATCAAAAATACAAAAACTTCAAGGCAGGACAAAAGTGTCTTTGTAGAAAATAAAAAAAAAAAAGGCAAAGCAAAAAGTAACATTCCAGTGTATATCTCCAAATTCACTATAGATGCCAGAGGTCATTTATTTACCCTCGGTGACCAGAGACTGAATATCAGGTGGCTGTTAATTATTTCACCAAATGGACATGGTGCGAAACTGCAGTCTCATTTTTTTCAGAATTTCTTGTCGACAAGGTCAAGGTTTACCCCCCATTGACAGGGTTGCACAACACTCATTTGGAGACCAAAACAATCAAATACAAAATAGTTGCAGATTACAAGTTCATAAATTTCTAAATTTCACAAGTTCACATATACTCAGAAATACTGATAAATTTCAAGATATTTCAAGCTCACATGTACTTAGAAATATTGATGAAAATTCAAAATCCCGCCTTAGGGACAATGAAAAGATAAACGAAAATTAACTATAAAATTAAATAAACAAAATTTAAAACCTTCAAGCATCAACCATTATTCAAAGCAAAAAGAATAGAGTAAAATACAGAGTATAAAATCAATGAAAATCAAATAGATCAAAGAAGGAAATACTTATACTCCTCAAATAATTAAGCATAGCTTGGAAAAAATTAAAATCTAAATACCTCTTGCAAAATTTCAGAAATTTTATAATCTTAAAATACGAAATTTTACCAATGTATTTCTTACAATATTCATAACACATTGTTTTGTAGGCTAAGTTCAGATTTTTCGACATATCCATAATTCGAATATCAAGAATCACTGAAATAATAATGTAAAGTTTCCAAACATACCCAACTTAATAATCCAAAAAAAAAAAAATATCAGAAATTTTGCAATTAAAACTTGTCACAATAAAAGGTGTGGACTACTTACTTGCTACTCGTTAAAACTCCAACTCATCCGAACCCCAACTCAAACCTCATCAAAATCCTAGAGACATGAAACCAATTCTAAAGTCTCAATAAATACTCCTAATTGAAGTTCCAACATACTTGAAATTCTCATCACAACCATTCAGAAAACAAGGCATAAGGAAATCCTCAACAAGTGTAACAAAACTTGATCATCATAATCCAAGAGTTTCAAAAATACACTTCTCTGCTGGGACGTAGTAACATTAAGGCATGCATGCTTCTATAGGTTCACTACCATGAAAAAGAGCATCAAATTGAACATGACTCATGAGAACTAAAGATCATGATTCCAAAATACTACAGGACATAATGACACCAGTGAGAGTATATGAATATATACATATATGTAGTTATAGACAGCAAGACATGCATGCATGAAGAACTGAATTTCAAGGGATACAAAGTCAACAATTGGCTTATATAAATACACACAACTATGCTCAACAGCTAAGCTATATATCAAGTATGAGATCAAAGGTTTACAGAAGATCAACTATTATGTCAAGCTTAGAGGATAAGTTATCAACATAAATATGCATCGGTTGCACACCCTTAGATTAAGGATACATCATAAAGCAAAGATATGGGATCAAAGAGAGACCAAACGATCAGCCCGACCTCGCAACGAGATGAACTCAAAGAGAGGGAGAGAAACCGGAGAGCTCATAGTGTTTCCCTTTGTCCATCCTGCCGAGACACTAAATCCACCTCCGCAAGCCGGCTAACAAGTGAGAATGAAGATGGTGATGATGAATAAGAAGAAGAAGAAGAAGAAGAAGAAGAAAAAGACCACATGAGCAGCAATCATAAGTTCCAGTGAAGAAATCAAGGTTTGGGAAGGTGCAGCAACTCGATGGATCATGGAATGATGGTGGCGAGGATGGTAATCAAAAGGGAGAAGATGGCTGCCCAGCTCAACACTCAACAAAAGCAAATTCAAGGCTTAATCAAGGGTTAACATGGGATTAAGAAATAAGATATACTAGCTCACAGGAATCCAGGCTTTGAAGCCTTTTACAAACATATAAAGCCAAAGAAACTGGGATCCACAACAATATAAAATTCAAATGTAAAAGTCTCACAACATTGCCCTAATGCTACAACAAGGTTTAGTACGAACTTTTGCATGCAAAGAAGGCTAGGAATCCGGCTTGAAAAGTGGCTTACAAATGAATGGAGACAAAAAACTGGGGCCCACAGATTATCACAAAAATGAAGCCATTTTTATAGAATGTATACTACCAAAAATTTATCATGTGGTTTTTCAAATATAACCATAAACAATTATGAGCTAAAAGAAAGCCAGAGAATCTTTGACTAGAAGGTCTACTATATAAAATCATGGTCTCAATCAAGTAAGCACCTACTGGTAAAGTATAGGTGTACTAATAATGCTTACGATCCTTCCTAATAACACTATCTAATCTCACCAAAACAAAACTTCATTTCTAACATTAAACATAAGCTGTACGATTGGGGTTTTAAATTCTGCTTGTTCACTGAGACATTTTAACAAAAAGCTCGAGAGCATAATGCTAAAACTAGGCAATTACACATTTTGCTAACTAAAACCCATACTAACAATACAACAAGTATTTCAAATAGTAACAACCATGAAGAATTAATATGGACAAGGCATACAAATGATCTATAGAACAACATCTATTACAATCACCAGGTTTGCTATCTTAGACTAAATTTTTTTGCGCCAAAAACTCTCAAATACACAAAAACAAAAAAAGCTACAAATCTAGTCTTTATTAAAAAAAATAATTAAAAAATTTATCAAATTAGTTAGGGTTTTTAATGGATCCAAGATATTTAATACTCTTCTTAATTAAAAAATCAAAAGAAACTAAAAACTGAGAAGTTAATACGACTGTAGATCCCCAAAAATAGAGACTTTGCATGTTTTTAAATGAAGAAAACACAGCAACAAAAATAATCAAGCCCAAGGAAGAAAATTAGGGAAAGTAATGGTTTATTAGCATGAAGCATGGCCAAATGCTACCAAATCTCACCAAATTAAATGATTAGTTCACTGAATACATGAAGAACATTGCAAGACTAGATCCAAAAACAGTCTGAAAGAAAAATTGTTGGCATTTTGAGAAAATAGGTATATGTTTTCCTCTCCAGATTAGGGTTTTAGTATTGGGAAGTGAGAGATGGAACCATAACTGCGATTTTGATTTCAAAGAGCAGTTTTTCATAAAAACAAGGAAGGCGAGGATGATTCCTGAACTTGAGAGGGAGGAGGGAGAGTTGAGTCACCGCCAGTCCTTGTCAATCGAGGCTAACGAAAGAGGCAGCAATGGGGATCGGGTTCTATTGCTCATACTTCAGTAAACCTTCACCAACACATTAATATAAGAGTCATCAACTGCAATAATCAAGGATGCTTGGTTACATTTAATAAGCCAAGAATCAACCAGTCTTGAAGCCCCTTCTAGCTCCAAAATTGTAGAGAAAGGGTATCTCCACCTTTAACAAAACTGTTGAAGATGTGATTGAAGATGGCACATGAACTAGTGGAACGGAAAAAACGGTCAATGGTGAGGTGAAGCCGAAGTTAACGAAGATGTGAAGTATGGTGTGGAGTTTGTGTTCATGCTGATGTTCATGATCAAGCATGGATGTTGGGGAAGTACAAGCATGGGAAGCATGGCACTATTTTATTACACTGTACTGGAAGTTATGTTAGTTACTCAATCTCTTGATAATTCTATCCAGCCAATGTGATATAGTTAAAGTTTAAGTTATGCCCAATAGGGTACTAGTCAAGTTATGTGATCCATTGGGTGTAATCTTAGAAACCTTTTGGACTTCCTACTTTATTGTAAATACTAGAAGAGAGTTGAACGCACATTGGTTGGTCTAACATCTTTCTCCACTCACATTCTCTTTGACCAAAAAACTCTGTAAAGCCTTATACTAGGAATTTCATCAAACACTTATAATTTTCTTTGATTTTTTAGCCTCTCCACACTAACAAACTAGTATAAGAGACAGTAGGTTAAAAATGATGACCAATGGCACTCCAGTGACCCTTTCTTAGCTTTCTATTCCGGTGTTCATGAGACAAGAGTATGGCAGGTGGTGTCTTTGTATGAAAACAGTGTTTAGATCACTGGAGTTGTGGGATCTTATGGAGAAGGGGGTGGCCAAGTCCAAGGATGAAGCGTTGGAGAGGGAAAACAAGAAGCGTGACGTTAAGGCTCTTTGCCTAATCCAGCAGGCGGTGGACGGCCCAAACTTGGATCTCATGGCAAAAGCAAAGTCTGTTCACGAAGCGTGGAAGGTTTTACAGAAATAGTGTCAAGGTACGTCTAAGGTCTTATCTATGAGAATACAGGCTCTTAGGCAAGGTTTCAAGATGCTACAAATGGGGGATGATGAAGGGGTCCATGAGTACATCTCTCAAGTCATCACCATTGTCAACCAAATATGGGCACTTGGTCACATGCTCGAAGAAGCTGAGGTTGTGTCCAAGGTTCTTTGGAACTTGGCTCTGAAGTTCGACTTTGTTGCTGTTGCGATTGAAAACGCCAAGGAGATATCAAAATTCACTCTTGATGATCTCAGTGGGACTCTGCAAGCTCATGACGTAAGGATGAACTGTACCTTAGTAAAGCTTGGCGAGAAGGCTCTTCATGTGAAGACTGAGTTCATCAGCACATGTCATAGCAAAGGAGGAAGCTCAGGAAGCTCCTGGGGTAATGGCAAAGGTCGTGGGAGGTCTTTCACTCATGGAAGAGGAAGAAGCAGTGGTGGCTAAGGAAGAGGCTTTGAGAACAAAAGCCAAATTCAGTGTTTTCATAGTAAGAAGTTCGGGCATGTGAAAGCTGAGTGTAGATCAATGGAGAAGCAACTAGAAAAAAGAGCTAGTCTAGTAGCATAAGAGGATGATACTAGAAATAACTTCGTGGCAAGAAGCTCCACTCGAAACTCAAAGAAACACAATATAGTTAATTTATTCAGATGTTCGAATCATATGACAAGAGATAGGATGCTATTCAAGAATATTCATGAGTCACCGAAAGTCAATGTAAGACTTGGAGATAATAAGGAGATGAAAGTGCATGGTGTTGGGACCATGACAGTGAGTACTCAATCGAGAGTTCAGAAGAAGCTACATGGAATGCAATATGTCCGGGGCCTCGCACACAATCTTCTTAGTGTGTGTCAATTACTCACCAAGGGATACTCAGTTGTGTTCAAGGATGATAAGTGTATCATCAATAAAAAAATCATACAAAGAATCATATCATAACAATCACAAGATTGAAGAACAACATTTTTCCTTTAGATATTGCAAGTGTTGAGTACTTGAATGTAGCTAAGAGAGACCAAGCATCTGAAGAATTATGGCATGTACGCTTTGGGCATCTTAACTACAGGAGTTTGATGTCTCTAGCTCATAAGCAAATGGTGAGATGAATGCCAGAATTGAGACAAAGCTCACAATGTGAAGATTGTGTGATGACGAAGCAGACCAGGAACAGTTTTCCCAAAGGCATATCCTAAAGAGCAGATTCATGTCTTCAACTCATACATATGGATCTATGTGGTCCTCTGAGTGAGGAATCCCTGGGTGGAAACAGGTATTTCTATTTACTAATTGATGATTATAGCAGGTAAAGCGGGGTCTTCTTCCTCAAAAACAAATCAGAGGCATTTGAAAAGTTCAAGAATTTCCATGCTCTAGTGGAAAGACAGACTAGGAGGAGACTCAAGACAATAAGGAGTGATCATGGAGGAGAGTTCTCTTCACATGAGTTTCAGAGGTATTGTGAAAGGCTTGGAATCAAGAGAGAGTTCTCGGCCCCATAAACACCACAACAAAATGGTGTGGTGGAGCACAAGAACTGAACTGTTGTTGAGATGGCAAGAGGGCTTCTCATTAGTGGAGAATTATCAACAAAGTTCTGGGGAGAAGCTACCTCAACTACAATGCATCTTATCAATAGATCAATAACACAAGCATTAGATGACAATATACCTTATGAGGTAGAGAATGGTGTTAAACCCAATGTAAACTATCTTAGAGTGTTTGGGTGTGTTGCGTTTGCTTTCATTCCTTCACACAGGCACCAGAAGCTTAATGATAAGTTAGAGAAGTGTATATTTGTTGAGTATTGCTCAGTGTCCAAAGTATACAAACTATACAATCAATCTACATGCAAAGTCATTGTAAGTAGAGACGTGGTGTTTCATGAAGGTTCTTGGTGGAAATGGGAGATAAACAGTCGAGGTGGTCAATTGATCTCAATTGAAGATGTCATAGAGGATCCTAATATTGATACAGATGATGCAATAGGATAAGGAGACAATGGAAGAGGGCAGGAATTACAATAGCAACACTTGAAGCAAGTTTTATCAGACAGAGCCCAAGTCCTCTAGTTGCACCTACAGATTGGTCACCTGCAAGGAGATCCCGATCACTGGCAGAGATATATAGCACATGTACTTTTTCTTTGTATGTTACTGAACCAGTGGAGTTCAAAGAGAAAGTGAAGCACAAGGCATGGCAAGTAGGCATGGATGCAAAGATGGCATCAATTATAAGCAACATTACATGGGAATTGTGCCAATTACCCTTAAGGAAATATGTTGTAGGTCTTAAATGGATCTATAAGATCAAATGTAATGTTGAAGTTGTGAGACAAAAAGCCAGGTTGGTGGCCAAAGGATATTCTCAAAAATATGTCATCGACTATGAAGAGATATTCTCACCCGTTGCATGTATGGAAAATGTGAGACTTGTGTTGGCTTTTGCAGCTCATGCAGGATGGCATGTATATCACTTTGTTGTCAAGATAGCCTTCCTCAATGAGGAGATACAAGAAGAAGCTATGTGGTTCAACTAGAAGGCTATGATTTCAAGAAAGTGAACATCTAGTATATCGCCTGAAGAAGGCCCTCTACAGGTTAAAGCAAGCACCTCATGCTTGGTATGGAAGAATTGATCAACATTTTAGAAAGCATGGCTTGTGAGGAGTGAAAGAGTAAGCACACTCTTTACAGGAAAGTGCAAGAAAATGGTGAGAGCTTATTGTTAAGTTTATATGTTGATGATATTATTTACACCAGTTCATCTGCTGCACTTATTGATCAATTCAAGGCTGCAATGGTGAAGATATTTGAGATGTCAAACCTAGGAATCATGAGTTACTTCCTTGGGCTTGAGGTAAGGAAAGAATCTGATGGCATCCTTGTTATGCAGAAGAACTATGTTGAGAATTTATTGTATCAACTCAACATGAAGTAGTGCATGCCAATGTCAAATCCAATGGGAGTGAATGAGAGACTCCAAAATGATGAGGCTAAGGAGTTTGTTGATCCAAGGATGTACAGAAGCTTAGTAGGGAAGTTACTCTATCTCACTCACACTCGAGCTGACATATGCTATGCTGTGAATTATCTGTCAAGGTTTATGAATTTCCCAGCAAGGATCATTTCCCTACTACCAAGAGTGTAGTAATATACCTTGCAGGATCAAAGGAGTATGGTTTATGGTTCTCACGAGGTGATGAGTGGATCTTAGTAGCATACTCAAATAGTGATTGGGGAGGTTGCAAATCAGACCGAAAGAGCACAACAGGGATGTTCTTATCCCTGGGTTCAAGTCCAATCTCATGGGGGTCAAGGAAGAAGGAGGTAGTAGCATTGTCCACAACGAAGGTTGAGTACATCATTGCACTGCAACTTTAGCAGCATGTCAAATTGTATGGCTCAGGAAAATCCTGCAACATTGTGGGTTTATATTCAATAAAGCAACAAGATTATGGTGTGATAATCAGTCTACAATTGTAGTAGTAAAGAACCCTGCTCATCATGGAAGAACCAAGCACATTGATGTGCGTTTTCACTTCATTTGAGGGTAAGTTACTGACGAGGTAATCTCACTGCATCATTGTTTTACTAATAAACAACTAGCACACATCTTTACTAAACCTCTCTTACCAAAGAAGCATGGGGCCATGAGAAGCATAATTGAAATGAATACTCTTCAATCAAGAGAGGGTGTTGAAGATGTGATTGAAGATGGCACAGGAACTAGTGGAATGGCAGAAACTGCTGATGGTGAGGTGAAGCCGAAGTTGATGAAGGCGTGAAGTATGGTGTGGAGTTTGTGTTCATGCTGTTGTTCATGATCAAGCATGGATGCTGGCAAAGTACAAATATGGGAAGCATGGGATTGTTTTATTACACTATACTGGAAGTTATGTTAGTTACTCAATCTCTTGGTAATTGTATCTAGCCAATGTGGTATAGTTTAAGTTTAAGTTATGCCCAATAGGGTGCTAGCCAAGTTATGTGATCCATTGGGTGTAATCCTGGAAAACTTTTTGACTTCCTACTTTATTGTAAATACTAGAAGAGAGTTGAACGCTCATTGGTTGGTCTAACATCTTTCTCCACTCACACTCTCTTTGACCAAACAACTCTGTAAAGCTTTATACTAGGCATTTCATCAAACACTTATACTTTTCTCTGATTTTTGGGCCTTTCCACACTGACAAAAACAAACTAAAATTGGTTTGAGGAAAGAGATGCTGGTCTTGGCAATCTTTTGAAGCTGAACTTGGATGATTGTGATAGAAAATCACAGTGAAACATTAGTGGGGCATTCATGGGATAAAAGTTCATAAGAGGGAAGGGCTTTTGCTAAAGAAAGAAGTGGAATACAAAGCTCACTCAACTGAGTTAAGTTACAGGTTATGTATAAAAACCAAGGTCCACATTCAACCTCCATCTTTGTCTATAATGAAAAGAAATTAAAAATTCCAAATTATGACAAGATGGAGGGCAATTGAATTCAACATTGAAATAGAATGAGAAAAAGAAAAGGAAACAAAGGGAGAAAGAAAAGACGAAGGGGAAGAGAAGACCATGAACAATGATGAATGTTGAGGAGAAAAAAGGAAAACGGAAGAGGTGGTATTGGATATAATGGTGAGCACAATTATGTTTATTATAGGAAGAGGAAGAATAATTAGCATAACATATAGAAAATTAATGAAATTTCGCTCTTACATGACTCAAAAACACTTAGCCCTTTATATAGGCTTCACAAGAGACCCTTCAACTTTTTAACTCATAACTCTTACATTTAGATTACATAATAACTCCAATCATATAACCTCGATCTTTCATATGCTATAACTCACAAATCTTCATATGTTATAACTGGCCCTCTGCGTCAACATA
>NW_024087629.1:0-77464 GCF_009730915.1 Dioscorea cayenensis subsp. rotundata | reverse complement strand
ATTTGATAGGAATAAAATAGAAATGAGAATAAGGAGAAATTGATTAGAAATGGAAGAAAAACTGTGTTTGGTTGGAAGGTATGGGAAAGGAATTGATTGGGAATGAAAAAAAAGTAATAAATATATATATATATATATATATGGGAAATATCTTTTATACCCTTATTAAAAAATATTAAATAAATAAATATATTAGTTAATAATATTATTTTATTTTCAATATGTTACCTGCTATATTTTAAATCTTTTTTATTTTGTATAATTAATTTTAACCATTAATCTTCATTATTATTATAATCTTTTTAACAATTATATTATTTGTATTTTTATTATTTTATAATTAATTTGATTTTTTTATTATTATTGATTTTTTGACAATATTATTTTATTTGTATTATATTATTATTATTATTATTATTATTATTATTATTGTAATATTGTTTTATATGTAATATATTATCATTATTGTTTTTATAATGGTATCAACATTTTTTTAAAATATAAATATACATAAATATGCATTTTGTTGGTCACTTATTTTCATGCAAATCTAACAATAAAAACTTAAAATAAAAAAAGGAAAATCCAATAACAAACATGCTCTGAACTTTAAGACCTGGAGCCATAATTTACAAGCTGACAAACCACATAATTTATAAGGCTAATGTGTGAATATAAAGGCCATTGAAAAGGATTTTTTCTAAAGAAAATGCAAACACCACTTGAAGTTTACAACAATCAAATAGAAAATAAACAATCAAAGAGAACCCAAACAAACAAAAAATACAATGCATCATTCACACAAGTTTAGATGATTTCACACAAATCATTCACACAAGTTTAGATGATTTCAAACAAGAACCTGAACAAACAAAAAATACAACAAGATAGAAACAAGTTCAAAGCAAGAATGAAAGTGAGTTCCATCTATTAACTTGGTGAAACAACATTCCAAACTGGTGTAGTGAGTTCCATTTAATAACCTGGCCAAACAACATTCAATTAATCAGTCATGATCAATTTATGAAATAGGCATTGTGAGAAAAAACTTAATATGAATAATGATACCAGGTGGGGAAAACGATGATCTTGCTAGAAATACTCGACAAAAGCGCAGTTTCCTGTTGTCCGGTAAGTTGAAAAAGATTTTCATTTGTGTCTCATTATTAGGCAATTCTTGCAAGATGAACATTGCCTCATCGTTCGTCAACCCATCAATTTCAAATATAATTTCACCTAGCAATCTTATCTTTTCTTCAAGCTTTGCACGAGCAACTTTCTGGGCCTCATCGCGGGCTGCTTCACGAGCTTCTTCGCGATTTGCAGAATCAGCTATAGCTTGAAATCCTGGACCAACCATTTCTGCAAAGTTATTCAAATTGTCATTTAGTTTATCAAATGATTGATCCGTTGTTGGCACTTTCCGCTTACGACGTGTTTTTGAGGTACCAACATCAGATACCATGGGTGACTGAGTAGGAATAGGTTCTTCTGTTGACATAAAAAAAATCATTGGTGGCCATTTCAAAGAAAGCCCTGTCATCATTCAAATTAATGTTCTCATGTTGATAATGCTCTGCATCATCACCAATATCTCCTCCTGCAGTGCCATGTGCTCTATCTTTTGCAAATACTTGGACAAGGTCATTGAAAAATGGAAAAGATTTTCCATAAAGACCTGCAGCTTCTTTATGAGCCTACGTTGCAATGAAAAGTACAATTAGTAATACAAAAAATATATAAAAATAAAAATATAAATTTACCGAATAAAAATTTTCATATACCTTGACATACTCATCATACGCACTTTTATCACATTCGATAGTGCACCGTTTGTGATTCCAAACAAACCCACTTATTCCTAGTATGTCGGCAATTGCAGTGATTTTGTTCCTAAATAATTTCACTCGAGACTCGATATTGGGGACGACCTTTAGTGTTGTTTGGGGAATTTTCTCCTTCATCATCCTTTCTAATTGAATTTGGTACCGGTTCCTGAACCCATTTTCTGCCTTCCAATAAGGATTTGTAGATAACTCAACTATTGAGTCAATAAGCGCTCTATCCTCATCTACAGTCCAGAAATGCTTGTTTTGTCCCTTGCCCCTTGATTGTGATTGTGATTGTGAATCCATACTAAACCTACCACAAAAAAAAAAATCTCATATACAAGAAGACATATTGAGCAAGTAAATCATATTCAAGTGTCACAGAAAACACAAATGACATAATTATGAAGTACCGACCAAATATGTTTCATGACACATGTTGCCAAAATCCACAATGAGTACAATCTCACAAAAAATAATAACTAGAGAGAAATAAAATACATAGAAGCACACATGCACATTATGTCAATATGAAATAGTAACCGTCAACCTAAACGCCAACTGTTATACATATCGATAGCCATGTCAAGTCTAAATTGTGTCCATTCATCAGTTGGTTCAACAACTGTGATATTTTCCATATCATCTTCTTCTTGTTCCTCCAAGTTCAAATTATCAATTTCATCTTCGGCGGGGTCTTCTGCCATCTCCTTCCTAATAAAATTATGTAGTAGGCAACACGCATTGATGATACGTCGTTGAGTGATTATACTATAGAAACTTGGACTGGATAAAATTTTTCACCGATTTTTTAGAAGACCAAATGCCCTCTCGATCACATTTCTCGCACTTGCATGTTTTATATTGAAAAATTCTTAAGGTGTGCGTGGTTGATGTCCATTAGCCCAGGCACTTAAGTGATAACGTTGCCCATGAAATGGAGCAAGAAAACCAGGACAATTTGCATATCTAGCGTCCACTAAATAGTAGAAACCTAACAAATGTAAAAAAAAAAAAGCACAATTCATTTTATGGACTGTTATGTTAGTAATATTAGATAGACAAAAAAAAAAAATTTAGATGCACATCTTATTTACCATTAGGAGCTCTCAACCCATTAGGCTTCGTTATGGCATTCCTAAGAACTCGATCATCATGAGCTGAACCTTCCCAACCAGATAAGACATATGTGAATTGCATATCTTGATCACAAACATCGAGTACGTTAGTTGTTATTTCAGACTTTCTTGATCTATATCTTGGACGATCAGCTTTAGGCACATTTACATGGATGTGTGTGCCATCCAATGCTCCTAGACAACACTATGATCGAAAAAAATGTCACTTACAAAATATAAATAAAACTAAAAAGGAAAAAGTTAAGTTATTTACCTTAAACCACTTCCACCTAAAGTTAGTTGAGTTTTCGAGTACAGGATATGGTTTTTTCAATAGAACACCATGGCAAAGAATGACTGACTTCAACACAACATGGAAATGTCGGCTAACTGTTTCTCCGGATCAGACGAAATCAAATTTAATCATCCTATTCTTAACATGATGTGCTATAATGTTAAGAAACATTGCCGTCATTTCTTGGACCCCGACATTTACAGTGCCTCGCAGCCCACCAGTAGTAGTTAGTAATTGACACAAATTATGGAAACATCGTCGGTCCATACGCAACTTATCGACGCATTTTATATCGCTTTCATAAACCACGCAGTAAAGGTATTCTTGTTTTTTACGGCGCCGTGTAGATGTTGATTCAATTTTCCAGCCGAATCATTTTATTTCTATGGTTTCGTTGCTTGATTGCACATGTGGCTATCATGAGGCTTAGTACGTAGATGTAACACATAATCATTGCAGCATATCGTTGAAGTTGTTTAATATTCTTCATATCTAAATAACAATCACATGCATAAAAGTTTATTTAGTCATTGCCATTGTATTTGTGTGCATTTGTGTGGCAAGACTTCATTAAATACTAATTAAAATATTTTTCATATCTAGAATTTCATCTCTAGAACAAAGCTATTAAAAAAAAAATTATCTTTGCCAATCCTTTACTCCTTCATTTAAAGATAAAGGACAAGCCATACCTATTCCTTCATTTAAATACCATTATAACAAAGAAATGAAATTTGGTGAAGACTCTTGTTAATCAGAATCCATCCAAAGGCAGAATAAATAAATTGATTATAATTAATTATATTCACATTAAATTGGTCTTATATAGATCCACGTGCAATGCTATTGATCCCGATTTAATTCACGAGTAAGTGGAATCAAGGAAAACAAAGAAATGAACATGTAATGTCTTTTTGCTTGTTTTAGAAAGCATAAGATTTTGATGTCAGTATACCATTCTTCACCAGGTGTGAGATAACAAGATAAATCAAGATAAGTCTTACATAAAAATAATCAATTATCAATATACTAAATACATGACACCAATATACTAAATACATGACACCATAAACCATAACAAATAGGTGAAAGCCACAAAGAAATTAATAAAACTAAGATGTAGGAAGTTGGCATGCACAAGTAGCCATGGCACTAATTGAAACTGAAGTTTGACATCAAGTTAAACCTTGGATCATGCAGCAGTATTTTTATTGCTTTTTGGTAATTGAAACTTTGCCTATTGTTTACCATCAATATTTTTCATTTATTTGTCTTCTAGTGTCAGTTTGTCATGAGAGGACTAGGAAATGACACAAAAAAGTCCCACCTATCCTCAAAGAGAACTAGACAACCAAGATTTCCTTCTCACTTCATGGCTGGATTTGCCTACCACACATTATAAACAAGTTGTACAAAAAATGAAATCTTCTTCCATCCCCAAACTCTAGATAAGACAAATATATATGCATAAAGCCTAGATAAGACAAATATATAGCCAAAATATCAAACAAACTGGATCAGTTCATACGTAATCACCTATAACTAGGATAAGGCCAACTAAACCGAGATAAACACAGCAAAAACATGTGAAATAAATGTAACATAAACAACTTGAGTTCTCAAATTAACTTAGCTGATAGCTAAAATGCCACTAAGGCATTCTAAACAAAAAAAAAAGTGCAATGTTTGGAAGCAAGCTAGTCATCACAAATGCTGGATATAGAAACATAGGAACAAGAACATTAGAAGAAATGGGGAAAGCAAACAAGTAAATTCAAAGCATTAATTCTATAGTTGCAAAATAAGTCAGGATGTAGTACTGGCTATTCTAAAATAATTCTATAGTTGCAAAATAAGTCAGGATTAATTTTCTTAAAAGAATCACAAGACACAAAAAGAGGGATTTAAGAAAGGATACCAAGAGAGAGAGAGAGCAGGAGAAGAAGTGGATGGATTAGCAGCGGAGGAGAAGCTATGCACGCCTTAGCCGAGAGAGCACCGTTCAAAGTGGTGGCTTTGAAGGAGGATGACGAGTGAGGAGATCGGTGAGAGAGGAAAAGTAGGGCTAGATGGAGGCTGGTTATCTCTGATTTTGTCTCACAGACCAAAGAAAACTATTGAATTGGTTGAAAATACAATTAAAGTGAGGGGATAAGATGGTCATTTTGTGTTCCGGATTGGCCATTCCTGATGAAAATTGGATGAATCCCAATCAAGCATCTATCCTCATCTCATTCCTCACACAATCCTCCCTCAAACCTATGCCTGCCAACCAAACAAAGGATTAAAGCCCATTCCCAATCCACTCCCACTCCATTCCTTTGAACCAAACAACACCTTATAATTTAATCTTTATATAAGGTAAGGCAGCTGGTGGCACCAGAGCAAAAGAAAACTTGTTTTTCAAAGACTACATTACACTCCAAATTGCAAAAAAATAAATAAATTCTTTATATGTTTAATAATTAAATGAATATAAACTAAACTAGATAGAAGATTAAGCTTTAACAAGTATCACATTTAAATTTTAATTAAAATAAAATCAAAGAAAATTTCACCTCCAGAACAATGTACCAGACACAGAAACAGAAAAAAAATAATTGCAGTTGCACATAATACTAATAATAATTATAGTAAACTCCCAACTATGTACTATTAAAAAGTGAAATAGGTCGTTTACATGTCCACAATAATATCATTTGGATGGAATGATAGTAGAAAAGAAACAAGAAAAAAAATAAAGGGGTTTTTGGGAAATATCTGCCCGAGGAACCTAGTATTTAATAAACAAAAAGATATGTAGATCAAGAGCACACTCTAGACTCTCACCAAGAGTCTTTCGTGACAACAAGATGGCAAAGAAACCTAGGAGGATTGTACTCATCTTTTACAGCATCAAGCTGTGTCATTTGGATGGAACTTTGACCTGACCCTGGCAGAGTTAGTTGATGGCTATTCTGTCCCCTGGAGTGCCCAAGCCCCCTTGCATGTTCATTCCGTATGTTGCCACCACCTACACTTACAATCAAGAAGTTCAAAAAACAAAGATAAAACTTAGTAGAATCAAAGGCATTAGCAAATGGTCGACATGCGTTAAATGGAGTACATAGCAGAATCCTTGGTGTAGGAAGCAGTATATAGTAGGATCCTTGGACATGGTATGCGGTATGAGTGGATTATATGTAATTATGTTATACATAAACCATCATCCTAAATGTTTGAATAACCAAAAAGCATTATGACAATACTCATGGTCATGTTTGAAAGGCAGGTATAATGAATTCTAACCTGAACTAAGAGCAAGATTTACTGGGCATGATTCATCGATTGTAGCAGAAGACACAAGCTCTACAATATTGCAAGTTGAATGTGAAACATTTGCAAACATAAAAATGAGAAAATTTGGAGGAAGACAAAGTGGAAGATATTCATGGTTACAAGGCGGCAAGAAATGAAGCATCTATAATGATAGCTTCAGTAAACAACATCATTGGAACTACAACATGTAGCAGAAAGTAACATTATGTTTCTCTATGTAAAGTAAAAATGCAACTTAGACTTACCAATATCACCGTTGTGAATCATATCAAAACCCTGGTTCCAACCAGGCAGATGCTCTCTAGCACTCCCCTTCCATGCTTCATTAAAACTAGGTAGTTCGTCTGAAGATAAAAATGCATACATAATAAGTCAACATAGAATGGATTAAAAAAAGGGAAAAATAAAAGAAACCATGGCAATCTCTATCTCAACAAACCTTAATTCAAGTTATGCAAAATTTGCATTATCTCCACCCTCCCATTAGAATTAAGTTTCCTTATAACAACGTGACCCTGTAGAACCAATTAAATGAGAAGAAAAATTGATTAAATCAGCCATTTCCATAATACTCAAACATATGATTCACAAAATCTGTGGTATGCCAACACCTACATAAACTACTATTATGTATGCTTTGAATTTAAACCCAATTGACACATAATCTAGTCAAAAGGAAAGGTGAAGGAAAACTTGAGTGAAGAACAACTAGATGCCTATGGCAAGCGAGGAAGGCTTGGGCGGTTGACAGTATTAGGATTTGGGTTAATGTAAAACTATATATAGTTCATCACACCACAACCTCCCCCCCCCCTTTCCCTCCCTTAATTGATCTCAAGTGTTAATTGTTTTGATATTTTGGTGGCTAAGGTTTTGAAGGAAAGGCATTAGAGAAAAGCTGTGAACAATAACTTATCACGAAGTCCCCCTTTTCCTTCCCTTAATTGATCTCAAGTGTTAATTGTTTTGACATTTTGGTGGCTAAGGTTTTGAAGGAAAGGCATCAGAGAAAAGCTATGAACAATAACTTATCACGAAGTCCTCTAGCGAGCCTGTGACTAGCCTTACCTATGGTATCATCAGCTTCTTTGCTCTCATAAACAGTTACCTACCCAAAGCCAACCAAGAAGAAGATTAATGTCACATTCACAAAGTGAAAAGCAGAAGAACATTTTCCAAACATGCAGCTGCTTACTCCATCAGCACTAGTCCTCCTGGTTGTAGATGCAGTATAGTATCTTGAGGATTCATCACTATTTCATATTTTTTTGTGTCAGCAAAATTATCACAAATACCAATGTTTTTAGTGACAATAATTTAGCCACAAAATTTTGAGTATTTGTGGCCATATAGTTTTATCACAAATATTGAAGTTTTTAGTGACAACATAAAGAATTGGTCACTATTTCTAATAGTGACAAAAATTAATGCTTTTAGTAACGATTTTTGTTATCACTAAAAATATATTTTCTTGTAGTGGTATAAATGATTCCTATGAATAATTTCATAAATTTCATACCAAGCATGGGAATAACACAATCCCTCAATTATATTCTAGAGAATCTTAGATTAATCCTTGTACCAAACAACCCCTAAGGAGCCGTTTGGTTCTAGTATTGATATATACCATGATAATAAGGTCAAGAATATTATATGCCTAGGAATATTGTAGTAATTTGGATAACCATGTTTGGTTAACAAATTATATTACTAGTAATCTTTTATTACCATGTTTGGTTGGCTATAGGAATCAACTTGATAATGTTTCAATTCTCCCAAAATACCCTTGTATTTTAAATTGTGAGTAAATTTAAATTTAAAGTAAAATAAAATTTTAGGTGTAAATATCAAAATGTTCCCTCTATTTTCATTTTCCGCCCTTTTAGTCCCTCTAATATAAAATCCACCATTTTGATCCTTGTATTTTCACATTTTTGTCTTTTAGTTGTAAAATCTGCCCTTTTGGTCCTTGTATTTACACATTTTTATCCTTTTTGGTCTCTCTAATTCATCAACTGGAAGGACCAAAAGGGCAGATTTGTTAATTAGAGGGACCAAAAAGACAAAAATGTGAAAATATGAGGATCAAGAAGACGGATTTTATATTAGAGGGACTAAAAGGGCGGAAAACGCAAAATATATGGACCATTTTGATATTTTGACCAAAATTTTAACTACCTTTAATCAATTTGTCACATTTTCCCGAAATACCTTTGTATCTAAAATTTTCGGCAAATTTAAATTTAAAATAAGATAAAATTTTTACATGAATATTAATTAATTATAATCCACAAAAAAATTTTGAAGATATTCTCAAGATAACGCCATCCAAAAATTTAAGGTAGATTACCACCACTACAGTAATATGAATAGACACCTATTTTGGCAGTAATGTGATTATCAATTATTTGGTAATATTTTACTGTTTGTAATCTCATATTACTATTAGCATTTCCAATGCTATAGTACCAAAAGCGGTAATGTTTTTTGGATTAGCGCCTGATTCCGATAATGTTTTCATGTTACCGTGAACTAAATAGCCTCTAAATCTATAATTGCATTTATTTATTGCCAAAAAAGACCGGCCTAGTAGTGAAGGATGCCCACCACTTATATGCACACAAGGACTAAAGAGGTTCATGTTCATTACAATACCCACCGATCAAGACTGACGCCCTCACCAGTCCGGATAATTTGGGCGCCTGACCAACAGTACTTCACTCAGGCCTCATTGCATAGCCATGCCGCCTGGTCAGCACACCCATCCGAGTTGACGTGGACTAGTCCTAACCGTACCCCACACCGACTCTCAATGAAAGCACCAAGTTTATGCACACAAGTGGTGAGGAGAGCGTGTCACCAAAAGACCGGCCTAATAATGAAGGATGCCCACCATTTATATGCACACAAGGACTCCATCTCATAGCCGATGTGGGACTAAAGAGGTTCATGCTCATTACACATACCTTTATATTTCCATCACCCTCAAAATTAAGAAGAAGCTTCATCATCTCACACCTTCACTTTCTCTTTCTCTTTTGCTTTCTTTCTTAACTATCAAAACAAAATCAAATGGCTCGCTCTTTTCTCCTCAAGAACCTCTTCACCAGATATTCCATATATTTCTATATATATATATATTTTATATTATTGATGTGATTAAGTTATTAATAAATATATGTTTGATGGGGGAATATTAATTAATTTGTAGGAGAGGATACTCTGGGATAGCAAGTGAGATAGAGAGGAAAGGAAGGTGATGGGGGAGAAGGTGGTGATGATGAATAGAGAAGGAAGTATTGGAGTTGGAGCTGGATGGGGTGGTAGAGAAGAGTTGGGTGCCGGATCTAGTGACTGGGTTTTACCGGCCAACAAATAGGTTGATAGAGATGAACACCGCTGAGCTCTGTCAAATGTTTCTTATGTTGGTGTAGAGATGAAGAAATCAAGTGAAGAGTTGCAAGAGATAAAGCTTAGTTTCACAACAATGGAGTTTTTTTATCAGTGGACTGGAACCAGACAAAGCATAAGCTATTGTACTTGATATATCTAAACACATAGAATAACGTGCCTTTTTTTATAGAAGGCTCATAGTGAAAATCATGCTACTACTACTACTACGTGTAGCTCTTTTCCCCACCAACCATATTTGACCACAAAGCTAGGAAACAATAAAACTAACTTTTAACTAAGTCATATGACTTAGTTTTATTCACGTGCTTCATCAACTGGGTCTTTCATTAAAGGAGCTTCTAAACATCTTCAACATTCCCCCATGTTTTGAAGCTGTATACACCAAGTAAAGACCTGAAATAAAACGGTTTCTGTGCTGGTAGAGCTTTTGTCATCACATCTGCAATCTGAACATCAGTAGTGCAATGTATTAGTTCAATCGAACCAATAGATATCAAATTTCGTATAAAATGGAACCTAATATCTATATGCTTTGTTCTCCTATGATGGGTTGGATTTCATGTAATGGAGATGGTCAATTTATTGTCACAATATATTTAAGTTGCTCTTTTCTGTTCTTGATCAAAATCAGCTAACAATCTTTTAAGCCAAATTGCTTGATAGGCCGAGGAGGTAGCAACCACATACTCGGTTTCAGTAGTCGATAATGCAGTAATTTCTTGCTTTTTAGAACTCACCCATAAAAGTTTCCATTTTAAATACAAGTGTTTTCATTTTTAGCCATCATAAACTCTTGCTTTAAATAAAAAAAAATATTGAGATCACATAAATTAAATTTTTTAAACTTAAAAAAATTGCAATATAAATGAATAAGTTTTTCTATCAATGGCCTCACCACTGTACCAAGTAATCCAACCATACGAAATAAATTCGAATATAAATAGCTCTTCTTACGCAAACGACTTGATTAGATTTATATCATCATCAATAAGTATTACCATTGATTATTAATTAACATCTACCATAACTCAGAGTGATCTAACTCAAATTGCAAAATTTTATTCTAATTTATCCAAACTTATTCTTATTGGTATCAAATACCAAATGCCACAAACTTTTAATTTGGAAAAAGTTTTTTCTTTTTTAATAAAATGGACAAATCATGTTAGAAGCATACACAAGTGTGGAGTAATGCCTCAATGCACTTATGTCCTTATCCTTTATGAACTGAAATTTGAACTTGCCTAGTTCTTCAACAAGAATATGAACACCATACATAGAAAATCCTATACTAATAGACCAAGAGGTCATTGGTTAAATTGAAAAAAATATTTTTAAAAAATAAGAATATTTTTCCATTATATACAATTTAAATAATTTAAATTAATTAAATTAACATAATTTATTAGTCCCAAAAAGTATTAACTATTAATTAATAATAAAATTCTTAATACAATGAGGATTGAAAAGTATATATACTCAATTAAATAAATTTTTTTGGTGCGGACTTGAACCAATGTGTTAAATTAGTAAATAATTTTTTTTTAACTCTATAAAGCCCAACGAAAATATAAATTAATAATTCATTGAATATATAGAAAAACATATCATACAAAATTCAAAATGTTGGATTTTTTTAGACTACTATTTTAAAGTTTTACTCTTGTATAAAATACGCATCTAAAGTTATTTGTTTCTTCTTTGTCTATGAACTATATTAAATCTCATCCTTATTTTTTTTACAAAGTAGATACACCATACTTGGTATATTTTTCCCGTATTATATGCAACATGTAAATTTTTAAGGTTACTTTTGTTAGAAAAGCCTCTTTCAGAGAAGCATCCGGTAAACATAGCTATCATTTAGATTTTTG
Organism: Dioscorea cayenensis subsp. rotundata; assembly: GCF_009730915.1. NCBI lineage: Eukaryota > Viridiplantae > Streptophyta > Magnoliopsida > Dioscoreales > Dioscoreaceae > Dioscorea > Dioscorea cayenensis. The sequence goes on along the minus strand of NW_024087629.1, from coordinate 65,616 downwards.
ATTATCATCAACTAGCTTGTCCATTATCCCTTGAATAATATTTTCATCTGTAAGTGATTTCATCCCAATATCATTTTCATTATAATGGTTCAAAAGCTTGTCAATATGCATTGCATGTAATTTTAGTCTCTATATTTTCTTTTATCTTTGTTTTTCTAATTTTATAAAATATAAAAACTTTCTCTAAAGTAATAAATATTTTATTTATTAATAAATAAATAACCTCAATAAAATAATAATTCTTTTTAGTCCCAAAAATATTATTTTGTAAAGAATTTACTGTACATATTATCTGTAAGGATAGATAATAGTTTTTCATGTACATAAACACAAACTATAAATCATTTATTGCAATTTACTTCAACTTATTTTAATCACAACTAAATATTTTTATAAATATTCTTTCACTAACATAAATTTAACCCTTAAATTTTATTTATTTATTTATCTCATTTTATTTCAGCCCTAACTAAATCCTGTCTTTACATTTATTTCTTCTTAAAATCAAGCATATACGTTATCAATATGATAGTAATCCATTTACTTATAAATAAAATCACCTTTATACAAATCTATTAAACAAAATATAATTACGCATAATAAATAAAATTTTGTACACACAATATAAATACAAATTTTTAAACACTTCAATTTGTCTCAACTTACCACTATGGTGGAGTGATTAAAGTATTTGACTATATATGATACCAAAATTTGAGAGTTCAACTCTCTTTCAATGCATGATAAAAGCGTAAATAAAATATGTGTAGTGATTTGTCCACATTAATAATAACTAAAATTGACCATTACCTATACTGTAACTCTCTTTAGAATCAAATGTACAAATTATACGTTAGATAGAAATATAATACATTAGATAGAAATATAATATATAATGGTCCATTTACTTGTAAACAAAAGCCAATTTCCATCACGCAAAATATTATTGTACGTTAGAAATAAAATCTTAAATTAAATTTACAATGTGGGCAGTTATGTATTAAATAATGGTGCATTTGCTTATAAATAGAAAGCACCTCCATTGAAATCTATCACACAAAAAGTAATAGAGATCTCAATCATATACATGGGCATATCAATGATTAGTGTATCTTCACTCTCATACATAGTGTTGCTACTAATATTATGGAATGGTGTACACTATGGGAGAAGCCAGACCAATGATCAACAAGGTCAAGTGACCGTTAGGGACCTGATTCAACTTGCACTCAACTTAGAGTTTTTAGAGGCTGAGTTCTTCCTTTACGGAGCTCTAGGCCTGAGGCCTCGATGCCTTCGAGCCGGAGTTCGCGATGGGCGGTCCTCCGCCGATCGTTGCAAAAAAAGCTAAACTTGATCATCATCTTCGGGATATTATCACTCAATTTGGTTATCAAGAAATTGGTCATTTAAGGTAATTTTTATTTTTTATTCTTGCAATAAAATATTTTAATACATTATTTTCCTTCTTGGCTATTCAAAACCTCACTCTCTAGGTTGAATAGAACATTTTTTGCAACTCCTTGGTTCACTGAACTTGTGAAACTCATGGCTGTTGAGTGTAGAATTTGGGCATGACATATGGCTGCTCACTGGCTTTTGTTTTTTTGTTTTTAATTGAAACAAATCTTTTTTATTATTGTTCATTGAGATTTTTAATTTTACAAAAAGATGTTACATATAGTTTTTATTATGACAATCACTAAATAGCATAGTGGTAAGTTACTTAAAAATGAGAGTTTGACTCTAGTCCAATATATTTCCCCATCCATTACTTTTCAATGCATATTTAAATGTTTTGTAAGTGTTATTTAGGTTTCCTTTGGCCAGGACCTACATTTGGTTTATATATATATATATATATATATATATATATATATATATATATATATATATATATATATATATATATATATATATATATATTCTTTTACACCATTATCAATATAATTTTTAAAAAAATTCTTTATTTTTTTAATTAGATCAATCAAATTTCAATATTTTCAACTACCTCTTTTTGTTTTTGTTTTGATTATTTGAAAAGAAATAAATCATATATATATATATATATATATATATATATATATATATATATATATAAAGGGATTATATAAATTTTGATAAAGAAGATAAAGTTTGTTGCAATTGTTGGATTATGAAAAAAATAATAAAATTTTTTAAATGCAAAATCGGTTTGCAAAAAATAATAAAATTTATTTTTTAAAATCTTAAAAAAATAAAGAAAAGATAAAAAATATAAAAGAAAATATAATTTTTTTACGGAAAAGAGTTGGTTCAAAATTTAGTTTAGATTTTCACATATAAAAAAGGATATTAACAAATTTAGTTCTTGGCCATTGAAAACATAAATAATTGTATTGGACTAGAGCCAAACCCCTTACGATTGCAAATACCGTAAAAAAAACACTAGTAGTAATGTTCACCTCATTTAAGTCTGGTGCACCACCAAGATAATGATCCTTAATATTTCATTTTGGGCACATATGGTAGCCCATTATTGCCCCTTGTATCAAGTTATTAAACCACCATAACTGGTGCACCACCTAGTCTACCTATCCTTTTGACAATCCATGTGTGAGACAACACATTTTTATAAAAAAAAATAATTTTTTTTATTGTAAACTCTAAATTATATACGACTATTTTTTAATATCGTGGTATGCTTTAAAATATTCCTTTAAAAACTGATACACAACGTCAAACAAACTCATACCTATCTAAAAGGACTAAAATAATATTTGCATATTTGTTTTAAATATTTATATTTCATATATCCCATCCCATAAAATACTAGTATATGTATATATATATATATATATGAAGAATAGAATTTAGAACATAAGTTAAGAGGTTTGATATTTTTATGTGATGATGGTTTGATACCAGGGCTATAATATCAACAGTGAGTGGGATCCCAAGGCCATTGATAGATGTGAGTGCAAGAACATTGTGTTGGATGTGGGTCTTGCAGTTCCCAGCTGATCTCACATGTTGGTACACTCAAACCAAATTCTTCTCATTCTTTTAGTCCCACATTGTGTATTTGAGAGAGTTGTTAGGAAACTTTTGGCTATAAATATATGTCCAACTTTGAACCCAAAAACACACACTTGCTCACTTCCTTCTCTCATATTCTTCTTCTCCCGAGTGTGCTCTTTGCGTGCTTGGAAAACCCAAATATTTTAGTTCTTATTCCGTGGTTCTTTACCTGAACCTTGCGGGTGTGCTTGGGATATCTTGACGCCGAACGTGCTAGGCTACGAGAGTTCTTCTTTCCCGGGTTAGTGTATCTTGCATTTGGAGTGTGGCCGAGAAATCCTGCACGAGGGAGCCCAATTCAGCGTTAGGGCAGTGCTTACGCACACCCACCCCAGGCTAGAAATTTCTAACCATTATTTTGAATTATTGTTGTAGTTTCTGTTTGATTGCATCCTATATTTCTACAGTCTTAGTTTGTAGTATTTGCATGCTATACAGATAATATATTTCCTACACATTGGGATAATGGTGGATGATGCACTTGGTTACAAGCTCAACCCACCTTCTCACTTGCTATTTCTTGCCTACGTTGGCCTTGGGGGTTATATTGGTGTCAATCCTAACATCAATAACACTACTACCAAGAGCGTAAGCTTTTCATCTTCAATTCCTCTTCGTTTTCATCATCATTAATAATAGATAATATAACCCAAAAATAGTAGTTGTAATGCAAAATCGATCAAGGCCAACGATGTTATGGTTTATAAGTAGTTAATCTTTTACATAAAGTGTTCATGTTATTAAATAAAAAAATAAATTTGAACCTCAACTCACACAGAGTGAGAATACATATATATTGAAGTATTAACTTTATGCCTATACAAATCCGTGATGATTTGCCCATTTTATTTAAAAAAATTACAAAATTAAGGTGTTTGGCAACAGACTAGTGTCTTTACTCCACTGTTAAAATACCAATTTACCCCTTTTAGGTTGTATATGCAAAATTACCAAAATGCCACTATCAATCTAAGACACGCATATGTTGCATGCATGCATGTAGCTTTTGGCAGAGTTGATATCGGTAGAAGCAGGGCAACATGGAGTGATAAGAACTCTGCTCTATGAACAAGCAAATGAGATTGTTCATCCCTACAAATTCACCGTCTCTGAGTTCACAAGCAGGATATCGGACTTGCGAAAACCGGCTCGGAGGAGCTGGCATCAAAGATGAAGGCCTCGAAGTACCATTGAACCTTGGAGCTGAGAATAAGACCAACCACAAACAACATTATCTCTGCAAACTCTAACTCTTTAGGGTATGCAAGAAATGCAATTGATATCCTTAGGATTGTGTATGCAAGTGGAAATGAGAGCAAACCTAGCGGGTTTTTCCCTCAAGGTGCAAATGGTGCCATTGCTAAGGGTTTCCTTAATGTCTCAACAACCTGAGAGTTGACCATTTCAAGGTTTCCGGGTGTTTGGCCTACGTGTATGTTGACTCACAGGAACGGGTGAAGTTTGACTCCAAGTCAAGAGCTGGGATTTTCATTGGCTATAGCGATCAATCAAGGGCCTATAATTAAGGTCATCAATCCAGATTCTCTCCACGTACACATCAGCAGGAATGTCAGATTCTTTGAAGAAAAGGCTTAGGATTGGTCAGGAGAGGCTAACTCAGACACATCAAACTGTGAGCCAACACGTGAGCTAGGCATGACTCATACTAATGATTGTCCTGCTTGATCCACACCATTTGATCACACTGATGAACGCCCAGATGAACATCCTTTGAACAATTCATCTTCTTCAAATAAAATAAGCCTCACCGGAGAAGACGGTGGCGTGCCGACGAGGTACAGAAAACTCGCTGATATTTATAACTCATGCTCTCTCGCATTCACTGCAAGAGATCTCGTAGTTTACAAGATGCAGCAACAAATCAGGAGTGGATTGCAGTCATGAAAGAAGAGATTAATGCTATAAAAAAAAATCAAACATGGAAACTGGCCGTCTTACCGGAGGAAAAGAAATCAAATGGCCTGAAATGGGTTTTCAAGTCAAAGCTCAATCCTGACGGAACCTTGCTGAGAAGAAAAAGCTCGCATTATTTCCAAAGGATACTCACAACGAGAAGGGATAGACTTTGAAGAAATATTCGCACTAGTTGCACGAATGGAAACTGTGAGAATTTTCCTGTCCATTGCTGCTCAAAAGGAATGGATTGTGTATCAGCTTGATGTTAAATCCACTTTTCTTAATGGAGAGCTCAAGGAGGAAGTATTTGTCTCACAACCAGAGGGGTTTGTTGTCAAAGGAAAGGAGAATTTTGTGTATCGGCTTCATAAAGCACTGTATGGACTTCGCCAAGCTCCCAGAACATGGTATAGTCACATTGACACTCACTTCATTCAATTGGGATTTATTCACAGTCAAAATGAACCCACAGTTTATAGCAAGAATGAAGGTGATAACTCTTTTTTCTTATGCTATCTATACGTTGATGATATCTTCCTGTGAGAGAAAACTGAAAGAATTCAGGAATTCTATAATGAATACATTTGAGATGTCCGATCTTGGACCTATGAGATACTTTCTTGGCCTGGAAGCAGTTTAGAAGAAAGGATCAATCTTTGTATCACGACATAAATACGTAGTTGATCTTCTTCACAAAATAGGGATGTCGAATTGCAAAGAGATTGATACTCCTATGAATTCAAATGAGAAGCTTCACCTACATGACAATTCAGGGGAAACAGATCTAGTGAGGTATTGGAAGATAGTAGGTTGCCTGATCTATTTAACACACACTCGACCCGATATAACTCATGCAGTATCAATGGCATCTTGATTCATGCAGTCACCAAGTGTACATTACTTCGGTAGTGTGAAGAGAATCTTATGTTATATCAGTGGAACGATCAACTATGCGATTCATTATAATGGAAATGAAGAATTTAAATTATTCGGCTACTCTGACAGCGATTGGAGTGGTTCACAAGATGATCGGAGAAGCACCACCGGATGGGTGTTCTCACTTGGGTCAGGGCCATTGCGTAGTGTTCCAAGAAGCAAGCTATTACTGCCCTGTCTAGTACTGAAGCAAAGTACATATCTCTAACTACAGCCGCTTGCGAAGCTGTGTGGTTGAGGCGTTTACTAGAGGATCTCAGTGAAAAACAGGGTGTTTCGAGTGTCATCTTTTGTGTTTGTCGCTCATGCACTTTCCATTACGAAGAATCGGATTCTTCATGGCCGGACAAAGCATATTGACACTCGGTTCCATTTCATTCGTGACCTTATAAAGGATGAAATCATTGAGGTAAGACACTGCAAAGACAGAAGAACATATTGCAGACATATTCACCAAAGCTCTGCCCAAGTACAAGTTTGAAACACTGAGAACAAAGCTGGGTGTTTGTGATCTCTTTGATCAAAAGGGAAGGTGTTGAGGTTTAAGTGTGATCATAGGGAGTGTGCTGCTGACTCAAGGATGATGTGCAAAGCTGTGCAAACTACGACTCTGGAGGTTGTTATGCAAGATGTGAGTTTGGTTAATAAAAAGCAGTAACAAGCTCAGGAACAACACTCATTTGGATTGACAGCCTCTTGACTTGTTCCTGATGTTTTGTATTACTTTTATTATGCTTTTACTATATTTTCGGAGCATGTTTGTATTAAGTGTTTAGAAGTTATGGTTGTATGAATTGTGATGCCTTACTGGCATGTGCATCAGGTGTTTGTTTAAATTCCCAGTTTATCAATGAATGAAGTATATTGTGTTTCTAGTTGATTACATTTTTTGTTCTTCTTTCATCTTGTTAGTGTTAGCAATTCAGTGAGTCTGAGTGATTGAATTTATACCTCTTTCGATCCTATCAAACTCATCCATCCTCTCTCCTTTTGTTGACTCTCTCCTTTTACTGAAATCTCAGGCGTGACTGTCTACAAATGACTTATTCTTTATATATATTAGAATTATGGAAAAGCCATTTAAGAGAGGAGACTTGAAATCTCCACCTCATATATATTAATTTGTGGAGTGAAGCACATATAATCCTTATTAATTTTTGAAATCACTAAATTATATATATATATATATATCAATAATTAACTATAAAAAAATAATATTAATTATATACTTTAAACTTAATGGAGTTGTATTCGGATGAGGGCAAAATTTGAGCTAATTTAGGCTAAAAGAGCTAACTAGAAAACCTAAACACCAAAACAATAGGAAAAAGGATTTTTGTTTTTTTTTACTATATTTGAATAAATAAATAAAATGTTTAATAATTATTAAAATATAATTTTCTTTTATATATTATTAATCAAAATATAGTATATTTTTTAAAAAATATATGAGAAATTCATTAAATGAGTGAAACAGAATTAAGAATTATAATTTTTCAAAATTAAATATAAAATTTGATCAACTTCTTCACAGACAAATGTTGAAGACTGGAAATAAAGAGCGTGAGCTCTTTCTTAAAATATCAAATAAATGAAATGATTAATAATTACTAATATATTGTTATATATTACTAATTAAAATAATATATTTTTAAAAAAAGTTATATGAGGACGTAGTCCAACCGGAATCGTTTGTCATTGTTGTCAATTCATATTTTTTGTTTTTAATTTCATGTTTTTGAAACAAAACTGAGAAAACATGTTTGGCACTTTATTTTTATGTTTTAAAAAACTTTGGCAACAATTTTCATGTTTCTAAAAACAGAAAACAACAATTTTTAATTCCTTTTAATTTTTAATTTTTATTTTTTAAAAAAATATCAATTTTATTACAAATTGATATTAATAATTTTAAAATATATATTTTTAAGAAAAATATTTATATTTATAAAAATTTGTTATTTTGGCTTGATATTTTATATAGTATAAAAAATTATATTTTTAGAAATTATTTAAAAAAATTATTGTTTGACCCTTGATTTTTATAAACTATGATATATATAACATAATATATATATATATATATATATATTGAAAATATATTTATAAAAACCTATTGTTTGACTATGTCTCTATATTGTCCCTCCCCTCCCTTTTTTTTAAAAAAAATTGGATGGATCTAATTTTAAGATATATATTAAATTTTTTAAAGCAAACACCAAAATAATTGTTAGTTTCAAATGGTGCAATTTTTATGAGATATTTTTAACCCATACAATACCAGCCTATGTTATTAATTTTATTTAATAATACAATCAAGTAAACTAATATGAAAAATAAAGTTTTATAAAAAACTTTAAAAAATATGAATTTGAAAAAAAATGATAAAAAAAGCGTTATAATAATTTTGTGCTAACAAAACATATTTTTGTTTACATCTTTTCAAAATACGCAATAGTCAGTGTATCCAACATGTTTTTTCGTTTTCAAAAAATTAAAAATAAAACAAAAACAAAGCAAAAACAAAAGCAAAAAGAAAAAAAGAAACGATGCCAAACAACCCTTAAATGATTGATTATAGCACATAGGTATTGACTTTACTACAAAAAGATATTGATATAAGACATTTAAAAAGTTTCAAGTTCAAATCCTACTATATACAATAGTAATAGATCTTTAGGTGGGTTACGGCTTGTGGACCCAACTTTATGTTGTCAGATGATGGTGCACAAACTAGATATTCAATTCTCGACCGGTGTTCACGTCCCTAACAATGTTTGTTCTTTAAATGAAAAGGGACGCAGTTCAATATGAGTGTAAAATGAAAGAATTATACAATTTTAAAATTAAATAAAAAAAAAATTGATCCACTTCCTCACAGACAAATGTTGAACACTTGAAATAAAAATGCTGACTTACTCCTTAACTCCCCTTTTTTACCCATGAAACAAATACATGCTAATTTCAAAACTACTTGTATATAGTATGAAAGCCTCTCTCTCTCTCTCTCTCTCTCTCTCTCTCTCTCTATCTATATATATATATATATATATTGAAGAGTGTCATTTGCAATATATCTATATATATAAACTACAGGAACAAGAACAAAGAATATTAAAAGATGACAAAGAATTAAAGTAGAAGAAAAAAAACCTCCTTGACTCACAAAATCAGCATGTCAAAACTCTCACTGAATCGGGAGTTTTAAGAGATCCATTTCAAGTTGCATGCGGCTCCATAAAGTTAAGATTTTAATAGTAATAAAAACACATCACCACATCAAATAACAAAAACCATACTCTCAAAACTTAGGTTCTCTGATCTGCACTGTACATATACATAATCCTATTATATACAATGGAACAATTTGCGGGTTGGCATAATTTTTTCTACGAACTTTATTTTTGTATATAATTCTCAATTAATATTTAAAAATGATTAACTATTGATAAACTTTGATAATTATTTATAAAAATTAGTTTTAACACTAAAATATTTATTTTTTAATTAGTATTCATTAATTCAAAGTTCCATCAAACATGAACTTATAATAGGGTTGGCAATTTGTCTTGACTTTGATAGAGAACCCAATTCCCGATCAATAGTATTAGAATCAAAAAACTGGGACAGGGACAAAAGAATACTCTCATCCCTCACCCCCGAAATTATATAAGTTAATTATTTAATTAAAGTATATTAATAATATATGCATATATTGCATATCATAAATATCCAAATTAATAATTAAATAAACATTAAAAAATAAAATAAATAATAAAACCCTAGAGATGTGCTTGCAATATATAATTTTCAATTTTTTTTTGAATGGTTTATTTTAAATTATTAGTAGAGAGATTTATTGATCAAAATAAAACTGGGAACAAATGATTCTCTATTTTGTGCTTTTGGTTAAAGTTAACATTTTGATGAAACCACATTGCAGAACTTTGTGGCTAATTTTATAAAATTTATAGATTTTATTTTGTTAAAAAAGTACTTAAAAAAATAATTCAAAATTCTCATCTCTCCTCTAAGAATTCAAAGATGTTAGTTTATCTGTAAACAACTAAACATTCTTGCTTTCACTGTTACATTGAAACTGAATTCTCTTCTTGATGCTGCAAAAACTATCATAATTGTTCTAAAATTTCTTCTAAAGATATCATTTTGAGTACACTGTGATTCTTTCAATGATCTTCTAAACCATCTTGCTGCAATGCTCATTACAAAAGAATGAGTTTTCGACATCCATGGAAATGCTCAAGTCCTTCAGTAGCATTAGCCGGTTTTCTGATTCTGTTCATTTCATTGCTTCATATGTTATTTGGAATGATGTATCAGTCATCTATCGATCTCTTCGGTGCAAAAAAACAAAGGTTCTTTGTTCTGACAGCAATGTATTTAATATAAAGGGTTGTGAGCAAGTGCACTTTGGTTCAAATTCAGTGTCTGATATCGACTTGAAGGTACATTTCCCTGCTGATTCTCATGGAGCAGTGATTTTCCGGGGAGCCCCATGGAAGCCGACAATTGGGAGGTGGCTTTCACGTTGTGGTTCAATTTCTTCTACCATTGATGTCGAGAAGTATGTCTTCATTTTGTTAGATGCAAAATGTGCCTAGTTGCATTGCAAACAAATCAATTAACAAAGTTCTGAAATCAAAATAAATGCAACAAAAACAAGTGTTACTTAGGCCAATTTAACCCAAAAGCTTAAGATGATAAGATAAAAACGTGACTTATAAATATAAATATATATATATATATACCACATTCAAAACCATATTTACAAACTTAACAGGCGTAGGACAGTTTGACATCTACAATGTTCAGACAACTTGGTGCATAATTTCAGATATACAAAAGCTACGAATAATTGATACAATCAAATTTTTGTAAATGTTCTTTTTGCAGAGAATAAGGGGAAAAAGTTGTGAAGATGATTGCAATGGCCGCAGTGTATGTAATCGAGAGATAGGAGAATGCAGGTGTTTCCATGGATTTGCAGGTCAGTAATATCTGATAACAAGTAAAAGGAAAACAACATCCAATAACAGATTATAGTTGGCATTGATTAATTTAGACTGCTTGTAATCAACTTAATTCACAAACACTGTCTTCAAACACATGATTAAGTATTTGTGAAGAAGAGAGCAAGTAAAACTGTTATATTTTTTCGGGATAGCGGAGGGATGCTCGCAGAAACTCCAACTAGAATGTAATTTTTAGGGCATCCCTTGCGACCACATGGACCGTTTGTTACCTCAATTTGTGCAGGTCATTGTGACAAGACCAAAGCAAAATGTTTTTGTGGACCTGGAACAAAATATCCAGACCGACCGCTGACTGAACCATGTCAGTTTTAAGATGAAGTAAAACCATTATGCTTCATCTTAAATCAACCTTTTTTTCGTATTCTTTGTTTTGTTGATTTTATTCAAAAGAATACTTCCTTCTTTTCAGCACTTCCATTTAGAGTCTGATCGTAGTTTAGCTGCTGATTGGACAATGATCAATGAGGATGTTTTCATGGCCAATTCTAGTAAACATGGATGGTGCAATGATCCTCAAGAAGCTTACTCTTTGAACGTAGAATTCAATAAGGAATGTGCTTGTAGGCTTGATTGTTATTCAGGAAAATTCTGTGAGTTGACTTGCCTACATTATGTAGTTGTGTCAACCAGTGTTCCAGAAGGGACATTGTCGTAGTGGTTCTTGTGAGGTATGTGATGAAGATATGTTCATGCCTTGCTAATTATCATGCAGATAAGATCATCTTTTGGGATCATGCATTCACTAAAATAGCAATGTCTTCAGTGTGACAATGGATGGTATGGAATAGATTGCATGATACCATCTACTTTATCGCCTATGCAAGAATGACCTACATGGCTTCAACCAACAACAGTTGAATTTCCAAGTAGTAATTCTACTAGCATAAAAGCTGTCGTTGAGAAGAAGAGGCCACTTATTTATGGTTATGATATGCCACCAGAATTCAATAGTCAACTTCTTGAATTTATCTTCATCTTCATCAATCTTAATTTATCAGTCATTAACTTATACTAATTCTTTTTATCTAAGTCAGGGTTGGCATTTGAAATATGAATGCGTAAATAGAATCTAGATATATGTATGGATCACAGGTTATGTTTATTTTCTTCAAGCTCCAAATTGAAGAACAAATGATGCATGCCACCTAGTTAACTGTCTTCATCTCTTAGCAGATAGCACTTTATGAGAGCCTCTTGGCAAGTTCTCACCGAACATTGAATGGCGAAGAAGCAGAATATTTCTATGTTCCTTTTCTTGATTCATGCTTTATACCTCGAGCCGATGATTCGCCCCAATTAAGCTTGCGCGTATGATTTACTCTTTTAGCATTTTGTAACATTGTTCTCAATGTCAGAAACACAGAGGTTTGAGGAGCTTGCTCACTTTTGCCTACTACAATAAGGCTTATGAGCATATTTTATATCATATCCATATTGGAACCAATCTTCAGGAAGGGATCATATTTGGGTAATGCCATAATATTTAATAATCGAATTGCGGAGCCATGATATGTTGTGATTTGATGATCTTGTTTCAATATCAAGACGGTTCTTTTCATGGGATGAAGGTGCTTGTAATGCTCCAAAAGAGATTTGGAATAGCATGATGTTAGTTCATTGGGAGAACACAAACTCAAAACACAAGCATTCTACGACAGCGAACTTGCCCGACAGTTGGGACTTCATTTCACCTCGTAGAAGAGAAAATCACACATGCTTTGACCCCGACAAGGATACTACGTTAACTAATCTGGGACTATTATATGATTTCAAATATAGTATGGGCATTAGGCAAAAACTAGCTGAAGAGTTTGGTTCTACTCGTAATTTAGAAGGCAAGCTTGGAAGACAACATACTAAAAATGTAATAGTGACTACATTGCGCTCTTCTCATTATAATGAAGAGTTGGCCAAATCAATTTTCTGTGATGTTTTACCTGGGAATGGTTGGTCAGATGGAAGATAGCATTTTAAACGGCTGCATCCCTGTTATAATTCAGGAATCAATTTGTTTACTTATGTTATATTTCTTAGGCATCGTACAATGAAACACCTTGTTGTGATCATAGGATGGAATTTTCTTGCCGTATAAAAATGTACTGAATTATGACAACTTTGCTGTTCAAATCCAAGAAAATGAGATCCTGAATTTGATTCAGATTCTCCAGGTAATGGTTTCATTCAATTCTCAATGTTCTTAGAACAATCATGCTATTGCTAAGAGAAATTATGATCACTTTCCTTTGTTTCTCCTAGAGAATCAACTAGACTAAAATAGAGTTCATGTTGGCAAATGTTCAAAAGATTTGGCAGAGTTTCTTATATCGTGACTCTGTTTTACTCGAAGCTAGGCAGCAGAAGAGTTTTTTCATCAAGGATGAAGGTTGGGCTATTGAATTCTCAAAACTCAAAGAAGATGATGCATTCTCTACATTTATACAGGTAAAGATGGTGAAAAAACAAATGTGCTTATATTAAGAATCATTCATCACCTACATACCATGCCACAATTTCATAACCAAATAATTTCAAGCTTTGCATTATAATTAACTTCAAATTATGTAAATTTATATCAATAATAACTGATAATTCATATATAAAGTTAGAATCATCAACCATTTCAAGCATCATGAGGCAAAGTCAAACCGGAATAATTTCAAACTTCTCCTTCTGATTGACTTCAAATCATTTAAGATTTAAATCTATTAAGGCATCACTATGCTAATAATAACTGACATTTCATGAGGACTAACTTTTGTTACTTTTATTTTCCTTTGTTTTTCATCAATCAAAATACATTCCAAATGTCAGACAGACAAAAAAGTATGTTTCTTTTGCAAAATATCTATTCCTATACAACTATCATTTATTAGAATCAGGAATATATATATATTAATTTCTCCACTGATTTGGAACCTCAATCTAATTTATATAGGTATTGCACTATAAATTACACAACTATCCTTGGTGACACCTTCTCCCTCAAAGCAAGAATTTCTGCTTGACAGAGGCTTGTTTGAGAACAGATCAATGAAGAACTACATCAAAGTTAATCAAGTAAAAAATTTTACTTATGTTTAAGTGTATGTAATGGAAGTATTCATTTCTTTTTTAAGGACAAACACACAAATGGATAAGTCACTATGGGGCCCATAATTAAAGATTGAAACTTTTCATGGATATTAAAACTTGTATAAAAAAGAACATTCAAATCTAGATGCTCCAAATACTGTTTTACACTTTTATTTGATGAATATTTGAGAACAAATCTCGGTTTTTATGCAGTTTTTTGTTAACTTATATTTATTGGATTGCTTAGTCCAGGACAATGAACATGTGACATCTTTTCAGATTTGGAAATTGAGTGTCATAGAAGAAATTTTCACAAAATTTGAAGGTGTGTTCTTCATTAAATTGAGGGAAAAATAGAGACAAAATGACTTGTGAAATTAAATAGTAGAATCAATGTCGTTGTTGCCATTGTTTTTCATCTTCTTCATTTTTATTTTTTCTTAATTATTTATTTATTTATTTATTTATTTTTGCTGCTGCTTATTACTTACTTTTACTGTCAACACTCTTGGTGTGCTAATAAAATAAATTCTATGTCAACAATGATGCTAGCTAGTGTGGAGGACTTATTTTGAGAAAATTGATATGGTTAAATCTATTTTTGGTTAAGAAATCAATATAAATTTTAGGATATAGTTATGGGACCAAACATGCACTTCTATGGGTTTTTACCTCCCAAATGTCCAATATTTACTAATTGTTTCATATTCTTCACATATTCTCACCATTAATTTTTAGAGGTATACATAAATGGCATATGTACAAACTCAAAACTATTTACAGATGTGAAGCTCAAAGATATGAAGCTCAAAGAGCAAAGATATTTTTCTTTTAATTACTCAAATTATGCTTAAAATTCTTCCCAAGAATCTGATTCACAGCTGATAATTCTATAAATTATACTTAAAAAATAAGAACATTCTTTATAGCTAGAAGTACAACACTAGCATGAGACGCATGTGTTACAATTCCCTTGGTTAGTGCTATTGAGCAAAATTAAAACATAAACATGTTGAGACAACAGAAAAGGAGGCATCCGACTATCGACATGGAAAACTACACATTTGGGGAAAAAAATAATGATAAACAAAGTGATTGACACTCACCAAGAATACTCAATCTGACAATGGGGGTAAAACTAAACCAAGATTTCAATTGCTCATAGATACTTCGATAACCAAGGGACCTCCGGGCAATCCTTCAGTGCAAAAGCGACATCATCACTGTCATGGAACAACCATAAGGAAGATTAAACAGTGCTAAAAAGGATATCATTTTCACCCATTAACATCTTCTTGTAAAAGAAGTTAGTGGATTAGCTAGACAAATGCATCCACAATATTGAGCTTAAAATTAAGATGAACAGTTCGCTTCATAGATACAAACTTGATATTAATCGGTAAGATTGTTTCAAGATTAATAATGACAGCTACCTTGGGAAGTTTAGTTGTAGCTTCTGCAACTTGTGTTTTGTACCTTCCTCACAAAGAATAATCCTACACTCGCCAAGCTTACAACTGCAAGGAGGATCCAGCAAAACTTTTAAAATAGTAATCTATGGTTTGTGACAAAACTAGAAAATATGTTGAGAAATAATAAAAATAAATAAATAGCATGGTATTGTATCACAATTAATGCCAATTTTTAGGTGGTATAACCAATCAGGGTTTTTATTTTTCATTTTTTTAACTCAACCTTATAGAGAAACTAATGCTATGTAAATATATGCGCACATTTGGGATATTGAATAATGGCTTCACCGTTCTCTTGCACAAGCAGGTTACATCATCCTTTTCATACAAAATTATGAACAGGAATTTTTGCTCCCAATCTGTATACAAAGTAGATAGGTGGTAGTTTGCAAGCTACCTTCATGATACTTCTTAGTCCTAATTCAGTTAATTGCTAAATCGTAAAGCAAAATAAATGGATTTGATCTTGTCATAAAAATATATAAGCAATAGTCCAGTTAACTTCAAAAGAGGTTGCGTGTCATAGTTTCCTTAGCCTGTGTTTGGCGGGAAAATACAAGGTAGAATTCACTTAAGCTATTCATTGTTCCCCCAGCATTCCCAATTTTGGAAGTCAAATTAGAAATAAATTTGGCATGCACAAGGCAGAAGAAAAACAGCTAATGATCAGGGCAAGCTAAACCCAACTCACGATGTCCCCGCCCATGAGGCCAAGTTAAGGAGATAAAATCAAAAAATTAACCATGCAACCAAACTTCTAAAGCATTAATTGATAATAAATTAATGGCAATATAATAAGCAACTCTATTTTTTTGCCCATTCTTAAGAAAAGTATGCCTTCCCCTTCCACCGGAATACATAGAATTGACAAATCTGAGCTTATTACATAAGTGTAGGATTCAATAATGTAGGAGATTCCAAATATAGATCACAAATTGGAACAAGTAGATAGATCTGCTTACCCAACTTTCAACAGAGTATCCCATCCAGGTATGTCTTCCCTATTGCTTGAGCATAGAGAGGAAACAGTTGCAGCCAACTAAAAGAGAGAAAACAAGAGAAAATTAACTGAAAAATCAAAATCTGTAAAGAAATAAGTACTTAAACTAAGAATGTTGAACCATCATTCTGATTTTAGCAACAATTTAGCCAAGAATTGATGCTATCACTACAATCCACAATCAAAATAAGAGGCTTACCTTATCAAAGGTTATCTCACTCAGACCACTTTTGTAGAGTTCATGAACCATGGAAACCAAGAGAATCTTACTGAGCCTCGAACTAGTTTTCATTATCTGTGTGAATAACAAATTAAAGAGCTATAAGCTAATAAAGGAGTGTACAATACTTGTAATGATAGGATACCTATTTTTTCAAGATATTATTGATTAATAAGGTGTTTATTTTGTAATCTAGCATGCATTTCCAAAAACATTGTTTGCTGATGAGGTGATTTATTTAGCAACACATTCATGTTGATTTCACTTCTACTAAACAAAATTATAAACACAATGCAATAATGCAATATTTAGCCTTCAGCTAGAATTCAACTCACTCTTATATGTGGCGCTTGAAATACTTCCTGGATGGCAGATTCAACATCAGCCATACCAACTAAGCATTTCCCTGAAAAGAGAGTAGAAAGCAATCATTTGATTAGGAAGGTTTCTATGAAATACTGAAATGCTTATTAAGGTACAAATAAGTAATTTAAGACTAGCTTTCAAAAGATAACCCAAAAGTTTTTCACTTTCATGATGCACAAATATTTGGTGAGACTGTTGAGTTTTTAATAAAACAAATCAAAACAACAGCTCACTGTTGAAATGTAAACCTAGTATAACCTCAGGTGCAGCAACGCTCAATCCTAACCAAAAATATGATCTTAACTGTTTATTGCATACCTGCTGAACTATCAGGACTAGTCACCTTTGTACAAGATGATAATTGCTTTTGACGATAATCTGCTAAATCAGCTGCACGCCTACAGATTTCCAGGGCACGCCTGGCATCCCCTGACATTGCTGCAACCTGGTTTTACAAATATGAACAGGTAAGGAATTTAAATTGTTAGCAAATTGAAGTTCAAAGAAAAATTATGTGAGCCATTGTATAACAATGAGAAGAGAACCATTAGCAGAAGTTTAATTGTGAAATGCAGAAACATATCCTTGCTTCTTCAAAACAAAAGTACTTTTTTATTCATGTTTTGATAAAAACACATTTACAGCCAAATATTTTCCCCCTCTAATCTAATCAGCAGGAATTACTTTGTTCACAACAAACATCAAAATATTGAGATACTTGGGATACAGATATCTTATTGGGATTTCATTTTCTTTTTTTTTTCTTTTTAAATAGAATGGCGCGGCAACTCAAACATGTCTCACACAGGTGAAAAATCAAGGCTGCAACCAGTCAGACAAACTCAAATTGCAGGTACAGTTGGCCGTATGTTTTAAATATGCAATAGTCTGAGGTATTAAAAATCAATAAATCTAATAATAGATAATGAATCAATAAAATGTTGAAATTACTACCTTCCTTGAGGCAAATTCAATAGCCTGCTCTTCAAATGCATCAATACCTTCAAGGCGGGTTAAAATGATTTCTTGCAATTGCTGATAATTGTAAGGCCCGAAACATAGCCTTTGAATTCCCATACGACTTGAAATGCGAGGCAGCAATTTTTCTGGAAGATTCATAGTGTTTGCGATTCCTGTAAACATGTGAGAAATGAGAGCAATATTAGTAGACCATCAAGGGAAGAAGATGAGAGAGGTATTGGCAGGCTGTGTACTTAAAAATACCTATTATAACAAGTTTAGAATGAGGTCTTGTTGGCCAGTCAAAAACATTATACAGGACCTGAATATAAATGATCAAATCTTAAAACTTATTGCAAAGAAACAATAGGCTACAAGTTGACTATTTTAACATAATGTTCTAGAAAGGTTTCAATGGTGGGAAGTGCATACAGATTGATTCCTGGTTAAGAGGAGATCAAGCTCATCTAAGAGTAAGACACAAGGCTGGTTCTCTTGTCTGCCAACTTTAATGCCTTCTGAGAATCTTTCATTCAGATGATGAAGTGCTTTTTTCCATCCAACTCTATGGCCACTGAGAGCTTCATAAACAACCTGCAAAATTTTCACATCAGATTAAAATGCAGAGAAGAAATTATGAAAGAAAAAAGCTATTTGACCCTACCTTGTAGATGTTCTCTGGAGAGGCCAATTTAAGACCATTTATCTCTATAAAACTATATGGTCTCATAGTACCAGCTTCAACTTCAGAACTTAAATTCCTCATCACAGAAAGCACACTCATTGTCTGTAGTTTGCCATAGTAACCCCAATATTTTATACATACATAAATATATATAAAGATGTGAGTAAATAGCAACAAAGAATGAATATATAGAAGCAAAAAATGGCAAACTAAAGAGTGAAGAGTTCAGCTGGAGGAAAAACAAAGAGGGAAGAAAAATGCATCAGAAAAATATCACAGACCTTGCCAGTTCCAGGAACACCATGAATATAAAGGCATCGGCCTAAACACTGGTCGTCACAAATAGCACCTTTGACAAAAGCAGTTATTTCCTCCATTTCTCTAGAAATTGGCTCAAAACATCAATAAATAGCTATAAAAGAAGCCATCGAAACTAAGATAAACTAATAAATAAGGATATACTTGGTCCTGCAAGGCAAGGATTTTGGCAATATTGCCAAAACCAGCATTGCTTTTGCCCTTTCTAGTTCAGTCTGTTTATGACATCTAACATGCTCCGGTATTCTCTTTGCTCCTATTCTTTGAAGACCAAATATCCTTCCCCTGCGAGAATTCTAAGCAAAGCAACAACATTTAGAATTTAAGGGAAAAGAGAGGTTAAACAGGAATAAATTGCTGAAAAAGCATACTGCTGCCAATTGATGGGTTTGATATTTCCTATATGATGTGCCCTGTGCTGTATCCTCTTCTTTTTCTGAGTCTTCATCTGTCTGAGAATCTGAATCCTTTGATAATTTCCACTCATCATCATTTCCTGCTCCTTCATCACACTTAAGTGAAGTAGGCCAAATACATGAATCTTAGCCTTTATATTGCTCAAAATCCTTTCTTTCCTACAAGAAGTATCAGTAAGTAACTTGTTAAGGAAGCTTACCTCCTCAGAATTATCAATTTCTGAAATCCGCTTGAAACTATGCCAATGTACATCATACTCATATTCACAGTAAAATACATCATCTCCCTCGTCGTTAGCTTCAAAAAAATCCTTAGGATTCATAACAAAGCAATGCCTGATGACAGAATCCATCTGTGTGCATAATTAAAAATTAAAAAAGCTGTTAAAATAGCTGTGTAGCTGTAATTCTCCAGCAGTTGAATTCCTTTCAAATTTATGAAAAAATATACAATAAGATGAGGTAATGAACTGCTATCATAGACTAACATCGTGAAGTTATTTATATGATCATGTTTTCCATTAATATAAACCTGACAAGCCACTTACTCCAAAAAATATCACAATAAGTTCTTTTAAATACTCAAATTACTCCCTCCTTTAGACTTCAATGATCATCTTTTAGTTATGACGGATTGAAGTCTAAAAGAAAATATGAGCAGCAGAAGACCATTAGCAATTACCTCAATGTTTGCAGTATCGTTTGTACGGTAAAGCTCTCTCCTTAAATTGTGTGGCTGCCTTCCTGCAGCAGTCTCTTCAGGGATCATGTACCATCGACATCTTAGCCAATAAGTTCCATCAGGTTCTTTCCACAGGCTGCTCAATATTAAATAATAAAAAATAAATGAATAAATAAAAGAGTTAAAGGGAAACCAAAAAAGATATGGCTTTGAGAAAAAAAAAACATCCAATTCTAATGGTAGCAACTGATCCTGATTATCATACTAAAAGGTTCTAATTATGCAGATAAACAACATAAGCAGCTAACAGGTTGCCATTAATGCACTTTCATGAACATAATCAAATCTCCCTAATAAAACCTATTTGTTGATCAACTAGTTCATTTGGCAACTTGACAGATAAAATTCAGTTTCATTACCTTTCAATCCGTGCAGCCCACAGGTCACTAGAGAGCAGCTTCTCCTTCGCAGTCCTCTTAATTTTCTTCCATGCCGGAGGCTTCGGCAATTCAACCACCTTACCCATCTTCCTAGCCTCACAATACCCACAAATCCAGTCCCCCTCAGGCACTTTCTTCAAAGGTGGCTTCAAGCACCCCAAGTGAAAACCCCCTAAACAATCATCACACTCCACCATCACAAAATTCCCAACCTCAAAGCAAATCCGACACTCCTCCACCTCCGGTTCATCACCATCAGACTCCGCATCTTCCCTCCTCTTCACATAAACAGCATCCCCAATTTCAAATCCCACGCCATCAAACACAACTCTCTTGAAATAGATTTTTTTCTTTGATGGGTTTGAATCAGGTCCCGATCTCCTCCGTCTCTTCGATTCCGGAAGATTAGGGGTGATGGGACAAAAAGCAGGAGTCTTGAGGAGCGATCGCTTGGATTTCTTGGCCGATTTGCGGGGAGAGGACGGATCATAGCAGTGGACCGGAGTGCGAGGAGTGGAGGAGAGACGAAGGGAGCGGCGAGGGCCGGAGGCTGGCGTCTGAGGGGCGGGAGGCGAGGGCTTGACCCTGGATTTGGAGGGGGTCGCCGCCATTGATGACGGCAGGAAGAGTAGGACAAGAAAGGGATAGTGATACTTTATAGATGAAATATCCGACCGTTGCTGCTGGTGTAGGTTAACGTTGGTCTGCGGTGCATCATAACAAGAGGAGCAAATGGCGGGAAAACTGGAGACAGAGCTGACAAAGCACCAACAATAATAAATTAATAATAATAATAATAATAATAATAATAATAATAAAACAGGTGTCATTATTTATTTTAAATTTTTTTTTCTAATAATTATCAAAGAAATCACAGTATTATTGGAAATCTTAATCTCCTATTAATAATTGAAATATTTTCCTGGTTTTGATCCATTTATTATTCTGATATTAAAATTTTTATTTTTACAAATTAGTGATAAGTATTTTTTTTTTTTTTTACATTGTGTTTGAGAAGTTTCGAACTCAGAATCTTTCAAACACAAATAAGATAGAAAACCACTAAACTATGTCTTGGTTTCCTAATAATTTATTTTTTTCTAATAAAATAGTGCTTTTAATTTTTTATGAATAGATTACAAACCCCACTAATTTAAGAAATTTTCAAAAAATAAACAGGTATAGATATACATAAATTATGTGGCTTCCAAAGCTCATAAAAAAATCTTCTACCATGTAACTTTGAAAGAGTGAAGCTGATGTTTTTTTCGATAAGATACTCACACTAATATTCAATAAATAGTAATATGAGCCTAAATATAAAATACATAAATAGTAAAAAAAAATATAATATTACAGGGTTATAGATTTGAATTTTTGACTCTCCCCTTACACAGTTACACTCATGTCTAATAATATTGGGCTATCAAATTGACTTTTTTTTTAATATAATGCCAGCCAGACTGATCTTGTGGTGGTTAAGGATGACAATATTCCATACATCAGTTTATTAAATTGTTTAATAAAGAAAAAATCCAACTTGTCTCAAACCCAATAAATTGTTTAATAAAGAAAAAAATTAATCATTCATCTTTCCCAATTTAATATGTGCCTATTTTAAATAATTATCTTTATTAAATAAATTGATCTTGAAATTTTCAAAAAAATAATAATAATAAGCTAATAAAAATATATAAAATACATAAAAACTGAAATATTCACCCACAAACAAGAAGACATGTTGAATCACATAAAATAAATAAATAAATAACATAAAATAATTTTCAATTTTCTTACGGACATTTATGCAAATGCCTCTGAATACTTTTAAGTTTTGTTTTCAAGTTGTCTTATTTGAAATCCAGTTATTTTTATCACATGTGAGTCGTGTATATATATATATAAATATAAATATGTCTAATTCTTTATGATAAAATATCTCAAATATTAGTTGTGTTTTTTAATTAAAAAAATACAAATTTGACAGTCAACTCACATGGCATAAAATGCATCAATTAAATAGTTCAGAATATATAATTAACAAAAATTATAAAAAAAATTATAAATCATAAATGGTGATATAAATTATATGTAAGATTTCATTGCTCGATTCAGAACAATATCATTTTGATATTTGTGAAGAGTTCAAATGCAAATACATTATCATACAAACATATATACACAATTTTGAACTTTTTCATATATATATGAAAATAATTTTAAAAATTTATTGGAAAAAGTACTCTAAAGTGGACTTTTATTATTTTAACTAAATCAACCGAAGACCCATTTTATTAAAAAGTTCACACAAATCAAAATAAAACAGTACTTTTTAGAAATCCATTGATTTCATAAACTACCTTTATAAAACACCTACTACATACACTTGATCTAATTTTCTTGAATTCACCTCTCTAAAACAAACGCCCCCTAAATATAAAAAAAAAAAAAATTACAAGTTAACAAATTTCAAAAAATAATATAGAAACTAGGAAAAAAGAACTATTTACTTTTGTTTTATAATAGAGTAATATGGATAAATATTTTCAAATAACAGTAGTAATTAAGGAAACATTCCAATTATATACAGGCCTTTGTTAACATACAAATGTATTTAGCACTTTTACTCATATACCCCTGAAAAACCTTATAATTGCATGTATGCCCCGGGAAAATAGTGTCTGAGCTTATACCCACAGTTATATTTACCCTAATTCCCCTCTCTTTAGCAGGCGTTAAAATCTGTTAAGGATATACAAAACACTAATATTAGTAGATAACAAGAACAAGAGATTCTACAATTTCTATACTTAATAAAAATAAATCAAATTATGATCATATGTGCAATCCTAACTTCATCTACCCCAGTCACTTATTGAGTGTAGAAAGCATAAGCCTAAATCATTCCTACAAGTATGCTTGTGCAGTGATACCAACCAGAATATATACTTATATCATACCTTGCCTATCCTCCCATTACACTTAATAATACAACTCAACTACTGGAGAAACCATAAATGTTTAGCAATTACAAACTTGTGGAGAATAAAACACCTCCAAATTTAACAAGGGAGTACATAGAATTTACAATATAACAAAAATGTTAAAATTTCAATCTGTTGACTGGTTAACTTTCAGGAACAAGTTAAAAATGAGCTTCATTAAGTTTTTGTCAGCTCTTAGGAATCATTATTTTGCTTCCTTAATTGCATGGGTCAAGCAATTCCAAGAACTCAATATCTTGGAATATTTCCGGTGAACCTCACGCTATATGGCAATGACACAAACTAAATTAATTAAGAACCAGACTCAACAAGAATGTCCTGAAATGGAGGCTAAATGGCTGAAGAATCACAATGAAAGAGAAAAGAAAAATTTGAGGATCACAGAGAGCATGAGATTTCACAGATGCAGTTGAAAAATACAGAGCTCTCATCACTGAAAAGTTATTCCTTTTTCCTTTGTGACCATACCCTGAAATCCAGTACATGACACACACACATAACCCAACATAAGTAATATCTAAACTAGATTATAACACAAAACAGAGAATTTATACTATGTTGATTTCTGAAGGTCATGTTATAGTAATTTCTGCAGAGATATGTTATAATAAAGTGCATTAGCAACCAGCATTATCAGAACCTCAACAGGCAATTGCCGCATAAGAAACATTCTACAGTCCCTTAGGCCACAACACATAAGTAAGTTTTCAAAAAAAAAAATATTCCTTTTTCCTTTGTGACCATACCCTGAAATCCAGTACATGACACACACACATAACCCACCATAAGTAATATCTAAACTAGACTATAGCACAAAACAGAGAATTTATACTATGATGATTTCTGAAGGTCATGTTATAGGAATTTCTGCAGATATATGTTATAATAAAGTGCATTAGCAATCACTAAAATCAGAGGCTCAACAGGCAATTGCTGCACAAGAAACATTCTACAGTCCCTTAGACCACAACACATAAGTAAATTTTCAAAATTAAACAAGTCTGGGTCTTTCAACATCAAAGATGAAAGAGAGTGCTGAAACTACCATATACTTATCAATCCCTTTGATCTTATGACTTTAGATTTTTCAGATTTGGGTATGCTAATAGAAAAAAAGAGGCACAACAAGGAACAATATGCAAATCAAATCAGACATCCTTCCATTCCACAGAAAAAAAAAAAAATAACCTTTTTCAAACTCTTGCTTGCCAATCCACATCAAAACTCTTCTGATTTTACTCTTTAAACTCACAAGGAAGTGAAACATATCAATTTTTCTAATTTTCTCTTCTTGAACCAGCGGAATAATCATCAGTGATGGCGCAACAAAGCATTGAAATCGAAAAGAAACAAGAATCAAAGCAGTAATACAGATCAATGGAGATTAACAACAAGAAAAGAGAAGGGATTCAAAATTACTCTCCTGGACTTGGAAAATAGAGATGCAGAGAAGATCAAATTAGCAAAGACTAACCTCAACAGAGAGAATCCACACAAAAGCGTCCGAAAGCCGCGATCTTTGGACGGAGAAATCAGAGAAAGAAGGAGAGATCTCGATGGAGGGACGGGGAAAGGGAGCGAAGGCGATTGCTTTTCTAGGGCTTGAAATCTCGCGCCAAGAATTTGGCGGGACAATTGGGTGCCGTTTCTAGGGTTTAGTTTGTCCTCGTGGGCGAATCCTGACCGTATGATAAAAAAGGGTGTTGATCTCGAGATCGCTGTAGAAGGTTTTTCTTTTTATAATTTTTAAAGCTTAATAAGTCAATTACTCTAATTAGCCTAATGGTTTACT
The DNA here is from genome assembly GCF_009730915.1 of Dioscorea cayenensis subsp. rotundata. Lineage (NCBI taxonomy): Eukaryota > Viridiplantae > Streptophyta > Magnoliopsida > Dioscoreales > Dioscoreaceae > Dioscorea > Dioscorea cayenensis. The sequence goes on along the minus strand of NW_024087629.1, from coordinate 40,221 downwards.
TTAAAAATATTAACAAAATATTTGAATCCAACTTGGGTGTTTTGTTTTATTTTTTATTTTTTTAAATATGGACAAATTACGTGTTAAAATTGAATACACCAAAAAGAGCTAAGCACATCTTAACCCTCTATTTACGCGAGTTGACATTTAAACCCGTCTCTTTACGCTCTATGCAAAGAAACTTGATACCAATAATTTTTTTATTTATCTATTATTTTTTTAGATAAGATTACTAAATTTTGATTTTTCTCCAAAAATTATGGTTTTATATATTTTATTGTGAGATTTGTGTATTGAAACCATTGCACTGCACTGTATACAATGTTGCAATTTGTTGTGTGAAATCAGCAATGAATAAAGTGATCAATCTTGTGTAATTTACGAACATATTTCATTGTTATTACTTTTTAAATTAATGAATATTTTGATATTCTTCAAGACCCAATTGTAGTTTCATTTGTATATGATAATAATATAATTATGACATTGCCCCAATACTGATAATTATTATTATTAGGTAAAATCACATCTCTAACATTTTTTTAAATATTTTTTTGGTTCCTTATTTTTTGAATTTGTTTCTTTTTAATCCTTATTCTTTTTTTTTTTTTAACCTTATCCCCTTCAGTAAGATTAAGGGTAATTTAATAATTTCATATGAGTTTGGGTTTAAAAGTAAATTTTTCTGTTTCAAAAGCAAGGACTTTTTAAATATATGAAACTTTAAGGATTTTTTTATGGAAATTGAAAAAATTGGAGGGATTTTTTGTTATTTCCCCTAATAATTATAGTTTTTTCATGTTTTTTTGGTTTTATTTAAAGAGCTTAAAATCTTGGTTGGTTTACTCAAATGACTTTGAGAAGCCAAAACTCAAAATAAATAAATAAAAAAATAAAATAAAATAAAATATTGCCTCAATTATTTGATAAGCTTAGTAATATTTAATTGAACACTTATTTTCCTAGCCAGCTCTCAATCCGAACACACTATATAAAAGATTGTTTTTTAAAGTTTTAAGATTTTTATAAAATAATAATTATATATTTTTTTAATAAAATATGCATGTATTATTATAAAAATAAAGTGTACTTTAAATTTATTTCATGATAGTCAAAATAAAGTTAACAAATAAGGCGTTTCACACAGAAGAACACCCTACCTTATTTTAAATTCTTTTTTAAAATAATTAAAATATATCTTATTAATAAAAACATAGTTTAAAAATATAAAATTCACGTTGGTAGGCAAATATATCATACCTTTATACTTTATATTGTATCACTAATAAATATAAAATTCATTATATTTAACAAGTTAAACTCTAGTTGAAATCAAATTGAAACCAAATTAATACTAAATCTTAATAAATTAATGATGGAAGAGACGTCAGTCAATTTTGAGATTGTGTTTGATTAATAGTAATATTTTTTCAATAATTTTTTTTTACCTTTGTGATTTTTTTAATAATAATCAGTAATTATTTCAAATTTACATGGGCTGGTTTTTATTATTATAAAAAGTTCAATTTTTTTTTTTAAAATAACTAATAAAAAGTTTATTAGATAATGCCATTTGTTATGTTGCCATCAATATACATTGATACACTTAACAATATTACCAACTTTTCATTCAAAGTTCCTTATTCTGATGACACACACCTCCAATTATTTATGCATATTATTTCCATTATAATAATTGATTATCTCTGATATCTCATTGCATAAGATTTTCTATTTATAAATTTAATTAAAATCATCTAATATATATATATATATCACTTTTTAAAGTTTTCAATCATAAATTTTGATTAGAATTATCAAAATTTGATCATTATTAAAAGTTTTCAAGCAATAAGTGCTCAATAATATTTATAGGGTACATTGTCACACAAACAAATGAAACCATATTTGAAGAACAAATAAAGTTGTGAACTAGTCATGCATTTTACTCCTTGAGGAAAAAAATAACTCATGAAAAAAAAATTATACTATTTACCAATATAAATCATGAGAATTTTAACATGATAAAATAATTTTGAGTATGACGATTAAGATTAAAATTAAAAGCATTCAAATTAAATTTAAAAAAACAAAAAGACATTGTGGACTCATTCAAAATTCATAGGATTTTTGTGAAAATAAAAGTTTGAACTAATATAAGGGTAAGAGTAAATACTAAAAGTACTGTTATAAAGCTAAATATAAAGTACTTCAATGATGGCAAGCCTCCATCCCCCAATATTAATAGATGGACTTCACTCATGCTTTGAATAATTTGTTTAAAATAACATAAACAAACCACATATATATAAAAAGACATGAAGCATAAGGGAAAGAAGAGAAACAGAGGACAAAAAGGATCATCCATAAGGACCAACACCATAACAAAGAAGAAATCAAAGGAATAGGAACAATAACATAGCAACAAAGCACACTAAAGTAATACACAGAAGAAATAGACACAAAACATACGGAAAAAATTGAGCAGTGTCACCCTAAACATGAGGAACATCTCCAATAGTATCACTAGACCGCTGATATCAAAGGTGAAAAAGGTCTAGCTGGCTCATGGACTTCTCAGGGACTCTTCTTGATGGCTCATGCATGTCGTATCCCCAAAACTTCAGAAAGTTAAGGCTCCTCTTAACAATGCTATAAAGAGACTCCTCCAGCTTCTTATATTGCTTCATTTCAAGAACTAGGACAATCAAAGAATGAACATATGAATGGTTTCGATTATAATGGTGAGTGGCGAGTGAATATTACTGTTGATCACCAAATTATAGCCAATTATTAGTTTGGGTACCACATTTTAATTTGTATCAAAATGGTTCCCCCATTTTCATTTTGTTTTCAAAAAGATACTACCCAAAAGATTCCGGTGAATTTATTCTGACGTGGACGCCGGCAATCCAACGTGGTTGCCGGATTTCCACGTCACATGTCCAGTGGCATGTCCACGTGGATTATAATGCCACATGTGCCATCTTAACACCACATCAGCCACCACGTTAGCCCCTTCTTCTTCTTCTTCTTCTTCTTCTTCTTCTTCTTCTTCTTCTTTTAGTCTCTCAAATCCGAGAATCCTGAGACTTCTTCTCCTTCTTCTTCTTTCTCATTTTCATCTCTCACGTTCAAGAATTATGAGAATATAAAGCAAGTCCGTTGAAAGATCAAAGAAGGAAAGGAAGGTACTAAACTGTGAGTGATCATTATGTCGGGAGCGGGTGTATGCTGGAAGGAAGGAAATCGCATTCGACTACCGGGGAAGATAGATAGGGAGGAAGAAAGCCCTATGGCTCCAGACTGGGAGATCAGGATCCCTGAGAAGAAAGCCCCAACATATAGTAAGTAGTGTTTGACTTATGCTCAAAGTAGGGTTTTATTTGTATATTTGGGTTTATAAAAGAAGCTTGCATTATTTTGTTTTGATTTAAGGTTTTTATTTGTATATTTGGGTTTATAAAACAAGGTTGCAATATATTGATTTGATTTAGGGTTTGAAGAAGAGGGGTTATGCTGAACACCTAGGTCGCTTTTTCTTTTACCTTTTCTTATTCATGTATTATTGTGTGTTTATGTCTAGATTTTTTTTTATCACATTGGTTATTAATTTATTGATTAGCTTTGATTGTGTATGTTGTTATTTGCTTTTCCCTTATTTAGATTTCTTTACTTTTGTTTGTTACTATCATAGTTGGCTTGTAGTCTTGTTTCATATATATATATATATATATATATATATATTCAAGGAACCCACTAATCTTGGTTATTGATAGCTTTGATTTGTTTGTTACCTCTATCCTGTTAGTTACTAAATATTTTCCTTTAGATTACTACAACAAACCCACTAATCTAAATTCCAAATTCAAGCCACCATGCCCTTATAGAATTTTGGTCACCACTCTATGGAAAAAAGAGATTCCTATCTAATTCAAATAAAAACTTGCACAGAATGTTATTGTTTGCTACTTGCTAGAATGAATAGAGTAACCAAACAACTCTATTATAGCAAAATGAACATAAGGCATTTGTTTTCTTTTCATCTCAGGCATCTTAATAGCTATTTGTAGAATGCAGATCAACATGAAAAGTTTGAATCGTTAATTTTTAATTTCAATCACTTAAATAGATTCATGTTGAAACAAATATTCCCTATGAACATAAAGGTGCACTAGATGTTGAAAACATGAGAATCCAAGAACAACAAAAAAACAACTATGTCTTAGCACAGTTAGACTAATTGACTACGCCATTAAATTAAAATAAATATACAAGGCATTTGTTTTCTTTCCATCTAAAACTTAAGATGTAGATTTTAATATTTATTCAAAAGCACATATCAACATGCATAATTTGGACTGTTAATTTGAAGAGGTGCTTGTATGTATTAATTTATTAACTTGTATTTGTTCAAGTTTCAGAGATAAATTTTTCCATACCGTGGGACTATTGCTAGGTTATCAAAGTGAAAATAACAACATTAAGAAACTTTTAATGTTTCATTAATGTTAAATTTTGCACTAGAGAATACCTGCTGATTTAAGCTAACCTGCCTTTACTTTCAACGTTTGGTTTATCTTTGTTTGGCCATCTCGAATAGGAAGAGGTTTCATTGGAATTGAAAGATATTCTTAATTTTTCCATGTGTATTTTATTAACATTGTTAAGCAATTGTATTCAATGAAATTGCTTACTTTCTTAATTGTTTACTTAATTGTTTATTGTTAAATTTTGGTAATTGCATATTGTTAGAATGGAGATAAAGCTTTCATCTAAGAGATGATAGACCACTATCAACAATTAATTAGTTTTTAAATTTGTGTGCCAGCCAAAAACTCTGAATTTTTCACTATTCGAGTGCACCATATGCTTGGTTATGATCACTCCACATTAGTAGGGTTTGTAGACTTTTGTTGCAAAGATAAGATTTCATTTGTAGAAATCTTAAACATGGCCAAACAACTGAGAATAGATGTGGAAGGATGCACATTATGGTGGTTAGATCTCAAGAGCAGCCATGAGCTTGTTGAAATTAAAACTGATTTGGATGTTTTATCGATGGCTTAATCTATAGACTTTACTAGGCTCATCTATATATTAAGGGGAGTAAGTCAGAAGATAATAATGTTATGGACAGCTCTGTTGGACCTAGTAGTAAGTCAGATGTCAAGGGTGCTTTCAAGGAAGTAAAGGTTGATTTTGAAGATGTAGAAGATGATGTACAAGAAGATATAGAAGAGGATGTGGAAGAAAATGAAGAGGCAGAAGCTGACTTGGAAGGTATTTTGAATGGAAATCAAAGTGAGAAAAAAATAGATGATGAGTTATATGATTCAGATTACACCTGTGATAGTGATGCAGAGGGTAGACATGTGGATAATTGTACAATTAATATGCCTAACAATGCATTAGGAGGGGAAATCAAAGATATGGGATGTGAGAAAGATGAAGAATCTTCTTATGCTGCATCAGAAGAGTTGCATTCTTGTTCTTCCACAGATGAAGAAGATCTGGCTCCATTAAGGCCTAATTATGCAGACTTTAATGAAGAATGTGATATGAGGAATCCCCAATTTTAAATTGGGATGAAGTTTAGGAGCTTTACCCAATTCAAGGAAGCAGTTAGAAATTATGCCATTAATAACCGTTGTGTGATTAACTTCAAACCTAACAACAAGCATAAGTGCAAAGCATTTTGCAAGAAGAAATGTCATTTTTACTTGTGGGCTGCACCTATGGTGAAGGATAAGGATACAATACAAATTAAATCAGGTAATTTGAAGCATGAATGTAGCAGAGACCATCACATTAGGCATGTTAATGCAAAGTGGATAGCAAAGAAGTACATGGACCAATTCAGATCAGATCCCTCATGGAAGATCAATGGAATCATTCAGGCTGTGAAGACTAATCAGGAGGTTCACATTAGCAGATTAATAGCTTGGAGGGCTAAGTCCATTGCACTGAAGTAGGTTTTCTTCCTGATTTTTTTATTCTAATTGTAAGTTAATGTAGTGTTGCTGACTTTTCCTTGTCCTTATGTATCTCTTTGTAAATAGGATGCTGGATGGTGATGAAAAAACTCAAATTACAAGACTATATGACTATAGATTGGAATTGATTATGACTCACCCTAGATCAACTGTGATGTTCAAACGCAATGAAGGTGTCTTCAGTGGCATGTATGTATGCTTAGCACCCCTCAAAGCTTGTTTCCTAGCAGGCTGCAGACGCATCATATCAGTGGATGGATGCTTTCTCAAGGGACTCTATGGAGGACAACTATTAACAGCAATTGGAATAGATGCTAATGATGGCATCTACCCTGTGGCATGGGCTATGGTGAGTAAGGAAAATCATGAGAATTGGATGTGGTTTTTGGAATTGCTCACAGGGGACTTGCAGATAACAGACAGTTATAAGTGGGCTTTCATGAGTGACCGACAAAAGGTACATGCTTAAACCTTTAGTATAATTAGTTTATAGTTTTATTATAATTGCTCACTGATACCACTTTCTTTTATTTACTTATTTTTTTAGGTTTTCTTCTTGATTGTTGGCTGCTAGTATATGAATAAATTAAAACATAGGGACTTATACCTGCCATTGAACAATTATTCCCTCAAAGTGAACACAGATTTTGTGTAAGACATATTCACACCAATTATAAAAAAAATCATAAAGGAAAAGCTCTTAAAGATCAACTTTGGGCTTGTGCTAGGGCTAGCTATATTCCAGCATTTAATCAAGCAATGGAAGATCTGAAAAGGATGTCTGTAGATGCATATAAGTTCTTAAAAAATATAGATCCTCATCACTGGAGTAGAGCATACTTCCAAACACAGTTCAATTACGACATGTTATTAAATAACCACTGTGAATGTTTTAATAGTAACATCTTAGAGGCAAGGATAAGGGGTGTTATAACCATGAATGAGATGATTAGGACACAACTCATGAAAAGAATCCAAAAGAAAAGAGATGCCATAAAAAAATGTGTCAGAGAACATTGTCCGAAGGCTGTAAAAAAATTAGAAAAGCTAAAGCAAACAAGCTTGTTTTATAGTACAACATGGTCTGGGGGAGATAAATACCAAGTTTTGGGTAATGATGGTCAATTTGTAGTTGATGTCAAGGAGAGAAGTTGTACTTGTAGGCGATGGCAACTAACAGGACTACCATGTGCTCATGCAATCTCATCCATATTTTATAACAAAGAGAAACCTGAGGATTATGTAGACGATTGCTATAAGGTCACCACATTCTTGCAAACATACAATCACCTCCTAAATCCAACCCAAGATAGTGTTTGTTGGCCTAAAAGTGCTGAAAACCCAATGATTCCACCTGAGCTAGCAAACAAGAAGAGAGGTAGGAAGCCCATGTTGAGGAAAGAAGCAGGTGATGAAAATGTTGGATTCTGCAATGGAAGGGTAAGCAGAAAGGGTGCACAAAAAAAATGCAGCATCTGTGGTGTCCAAGGCCATAACAAGAGATATCATGGGTTGCAGGTATGCCCACATTGGTTCCTTTGTCTCTGTTATATCTAGCGAATGTTTTGTATATTGATAATTTGTATTTCTATTAATTTTCAGGGAAACAATAGAAGGGAAACTACACAGGAGGTTGAACAAATAGTTGGAGAAGCAAATGTTAATGATATAAGTTTTATCCATTGATTAAATATAGGATCATTTTAAAATAATTACTAATCTGAACAAAACTTTGTTGGTTTTACTGTCTATGTTAGGATGACACAAATTGCCCAATGGAAGCAATTGACCCTCAGGTTCTTGGTGAACATTTTGCATATCTATGATTACTGTCTTTCTTTTTATTTTTTTAATTACAACCTCAACCTCTTCTAAAAAGCAAATGTTAATGGCTATTATTGTTGCTTGTGCTATTTATATTTAAAATTATGTTGCAGGTTGATCTTCTAAACAAGAAGATTGGAAATGAGGAACCTGTAGCTGGGAGTAATGTTTCAGAATCAGTGCCACAGGTATGTATAGTATAAGAAACAGAACAATGCACACTCATTGCTTGAACTGAACCATGTATTTTTTTAACTACTGTAGATGGTTAATATCTCTGTGCAAGCTTTTCTTGGTTTAGCACCTGAAATTCAAACTAAGGTAAAGAGGACAAAATTAGACGCTAGAGGTGGAAAAAAGGATAGACTCAATGAAAATAGGAGCAAAGATGTACATGATGCAAGAGACACAACCTCAACAAAGAGGCCCCCTCCAAATTTAATGATACTTTCCTTGTGGTCACAAATGAAGAACAAATCTGTTGAAGATAGGAGCAGGGAAGAAATTGGTGCAAAGAAGAAAAAAATATGGGTTCCACCTGGTTCTTCATATGGAAAGAACCAATGAAAATTGTTGTATTTTCTTTTTTTTAGAGACATAAAAACTAGCTTATGTGCTTGTTGTTTTGTATAGCCATGTTTTGGTCTGACTATGGCTAATTTTGTATAAATGGCTAAATTATAAGGACAAACTTATTGTAGATCTTTTGTAAATTCTTATCTGAACAATGAATTCACAATATTCAGTGAGAAAGAAATCTTTTAAACTACTACTTGTACATTGCATTGCTTTGTGGTATTTGTGTATATACATACAGATAAATTTCTTTTGTTTTTTTTATCAACACCAGGTGCTGTTAATTTTCAATCAACAATTACTCAATAATAGATATAGTTAGTGTTATTATGTATATTTGTATAGATTATTTTTTGCAGGTTTTTTATTTTGTGCTCTTAAATTTCAGTAGTTACTAAGGTTTATATGAAGACATTAATATAAATTTTAATGTCTCTGTAACAACTTCACAACATTCTCACTGAAAAAGAAATATCACACAAATAATTAGGATATTATTAGATCATTAATTGTGCTAAAAGGATATCAACTACATTGAAGTAATTTTACAGAATAAATAGACACAATGAGCAAATGTAAATGCAAAAACAATATAAATGATATATAAATGATGTTGAGACATCTTCATAACTTTGATTTGTGATTATTTGCTCGTAACTCCCACTGAATCAAAGCAAACTATGAATACATAAATCTGAAACCTAATGAAAAACCAAGCTTTGAATACAAGCTCTAGAGTATCACAAATCAGTTGCTTTCATACTCGGGATCACACCCTCATAGAGCACTCACAGTTCAACATGCTTTGGATTATCAAGATTCTCGAATGTGAGGAAGAAGAAGGAGAAGAAGGATTTGGATTCTCAGGACTCGGATTCTCAGATTTGATAGATGAAAATGAGAAAGAAGAAGAAGGAGAAGAAGTCTCAGGATTCTCGGATTTGAGAGATGAAAAGAAGAAGAAGAAGAAGAAGAAGAAGAAGGGGCTGACATGGTGGTTGATGTGGTGTTAAGATGGCACATGTGGCATTACAATCCACGTGGACATGCACTGGACAGGTGACGTGGAAATCCGGCAACCACGTTGGATTGCCGGCGTCCACGTCAGAATAAATTCACTGGAATCCTTTGGGTAGCATCTTTTTGAAACAAAATGAAAATGGGGGAATCATTTTGATACAAATTAAAATGTGGTATCCAAACTGATAATTGGCTATAATTTGGTGATCAACAGTAATATTTATTGGGTGAGTGGCATAACAGATTTGAGATTAAAAATCGGCTCACTTCTCTTAAACTAAATATTCTTAATAATGACACATGAGAGGATGTTCCAATTATCTCTAGATATGCCCTAGAGGTTAGATCTCCAAACACTCCACAAATCGTCAGAAGATGAATTGAAGGAGTAGAGCCAATACTAAAAATGATGCAGAAAAATTGGCAAATGCAAGCCTCAAAAGGATACCTAAAAAGTAGATGATCAACTAATCAATTGTTGCATGACAACACACAAGGGGGGTTGGAAGTTTCTTACATCACCTAGAAAGCTAGGTTCTCAATTGTGAGAAGCTTATTGTCTAAGGCAACCATGTAGAAATGTTAATTTTCTAGGGACTAGCTAGGGTATTTTCAAATGAGTGGGGTAACCTAGCAATGTAACCTACCATTTTTTAGGAATAGGTAGGACTTAATAATGAAGTTACCTGAGTAGTGAGATTCCATCACTTGGAGTCCCTGCTCTCTGGAGGAGACAAGGATATTTTTGAGAGCAAATCCAAAAAAAAAAATGTGTCCTCCACCGGCAAGGTAGGGAGATGGGACAAGCTTCTTAAATGAATCCAACTAGCCGGAGTAGACCCTAAAAATACCTTGGTAGATGTCCTTTGGAGCGTATCTATTATACCAATTATTAAGCCAAAACAAAGTAGATTTCCCTATCCTTAATGACAAGGGAGGTGCTAATGTTGAAGCCAAGGAGCTAGGTAACCAAGGATTCAGTTTCAAAAGTTCTAAATAATTCTTATATGGTATATTTAACTATTGAAATTGAATACTTTTACAAATAAGAATAGCTAAATTATATGAATACTAAATATAGATAATCGCACACTCAACATAAATAACCACGTAATATTAAATGAAGTTAGGTAGTTAGATTGTAGTTAGATTAAGGGTGTATATATCTAATTTAATTTTTAAGGTTGTTTATGAATAGAGAAACTTCACTAATACACAATTATTTCAAGTATTCACATAGAACGTGTAAATTACTTTAAAATTAAATGTTATCGGATTAGTTTTTGCACCCAATATAACAATTTTTTATCGAATATAATTTTTTAAAAATCTAATAACATTATTTTCTATTAAAAGTTAAAACTAGCTACATTTTCACTATTCTAGATACATTTGTTTAAATAAACAACAAAGTTTCAAAATCCACATATTCAGATGCAGTGAGTCACATATATCAAGTCACTGATGGAAAACGACTGGGCTTTCCCGCTGTTGGACGATGAGGATGATGAGGATGAAGATAACGATGATTGGACTACACAGCAGTCATGGTTAAAACACCCGACTATTGTTCACCGCCGATATATGGAGGCCGTCTACAAGTCTATAGAGTTCCAATCATGCCAGAATGTTAAAGGGAATAGCGGTTGGAACACCAAAGCGAAGCCTTTGCCATCCCTGTTACCATAAGGTCAAAGCGCCTGCAGGGGTGAGCCGGCCAACCCATCGTTTGAAAGTTCCATGAAGCTTTGCACTACATACCATTTAGCTTCCAAAGCCTCCTCTTGGGTAGGAGATGTTATTGCGTTTTGTCTGACAGTCCAACGTATAACAGTGACGTCGTCAGATGCCAATATGGTATAGGGACTTAACTCATGTGCATCGTCCCTCGTTCACCGATTTACTCACGAGATCCTTGTAAAGATTAAAGGAGAAACAAAGGTAACAGAGGAGTCATTACTTCACAAGAATGATACCTATACGCACACTCTCCCTCCGGTGAGGACCGCACTGGTTATCCAGAACATCTCAGAAGATGACATTCATATACAGCGATAACCCCTAAGAGATTTGGGAAGCTGCACCATCAAGGTTAAGGAGATTAACTCTCGAACACAATGCAAGCATAAAAAGAAGTCATAATTGGATGGTCGTTCTCCTGCACAACTATTATAACTAGCTTTACTGTAGCTAAAACAAGTCTATTACTGCAATTTTTTCAGCACAGTACTGTAGCAAATGGTACTATAACAACCCGAGTTTATATTTCTTTCTTTTTTCTTTCTTTCTTTCTTCTTCTTTATTTCTTTTTTTCTCTTGGTCGGGCGAACCTTTATTATCCCTTGGAGTTTTTCCGGCAGCTTGTTTCCGGTGAACCAAGGTAGAAACTTCTTCCTCCCATTCTTGAGAGTATCCTAAGAGCTTTTTCTAAGTTTTTATTCCATATTTTACTCATATTTCACCTTTTTTGAATTTTTTGGAACCTAGGATTTGAGCATGATGTGTGGATGATTGTAGGCTCAAATTGAAACCCTTGTCTTTGTTATTCATTTGTAAAGAAATTTTTTGTTTAGATGATGTAAATCGGGAGAAAACCTTTATGTTATGGCCGGGTTTACTATAGCAGTAGTGTAGCACCGATAAGCTTTAGTTGTTTCTCTGGTTTTTTTGGATTAGAGTGAAGCTCCGACCCTTAGGAATTCATTGGTAACTTTTAGACCTAGTTTTGAACTAACCCTAGGATTGATTTAGAGTTGTTTGTTAGAGAAACTTAGGGTTTGATTTATTTTTGTGCTAATTTTTGTTGGTGTTTTGTTGTACTTTGGCAAGGAGGTGAAGCTTTGCCTTGAGGCAATGAACTAGCAGAGGATTAGCGTTTGATGAAGTGAAATCACCAAAGTTATGAGTGGGATTGTTTATGCATAATTCTACTAGGAGAATACCTATAGTTATATTTTATTATTTGAGCTAAGTTTTATTGACTTCTATACTTAAATTGAGGTTTTGATTGACTTAAAATGAGTTTATTTATTTATGTTTCATACTTGAAAATGTTGTTGTACAAGGAAAGGGATTTTAGTATGATACTTACTTTGTAAGTTGTGAATTGTTTGGCTTTGCAAAACTTTGGTTATGCTCCGCATTAATCATTTCCGTGGGAAAATGGTAAAAATTTTGATTATTGATTATTGTCATGGTTATGGACTCCTCATTGTGAGATGCATGCTTTGTATTGCTTGGTTGGTGACATCGCACTACAGTAGACGATTTCCACGGCCAGCCTGTTAAGGTGGCATGGAAGACCGGCAGACTTATTGATCCGGTTTAGATGGGAGTGTAGAGCCTTGATTAGATATTCATCAGGAAGCTCGGGGTCACCACACGGTAGACCGATGGGTCAACGCTCAAAGGGCATAAGTACCTTAACCGCTGCGAACCTAACCCAGGTCACAATGAAGGTTTAGAGAGGTTTCTTAATTATATGGCATTCTTTTGTAGTGTCATTTTTAAATTTGTGGTGATGGGGCGTAGCCCTGCTATCGCTCTCAAGAAGGTAGTCTCCCCACAAATTTGATTTGGCGGTGAGTATTGTGTTCTATGGATTTTGAAACTCGTATTATATAGTTTGTTATATTTATATTTATATTGAGTTGTTCTAATCTATTTGTATTATTGTAGAAGCTTAGCTTGATTTTAACTTATTTTATAGTATAAACCCTGTGTTTGGTATTTCGTGGATTTGTTGTGGTAAAACCCTAGTTAGGGTACTAAAAAGGCTTTCCTAACACTATCTTTTGTTATATTGTATCGATGATTACTGTTATGTGTATTTATGTTCTAAACTATTTGTATTATTAATAAACATTATTTTGGTGAATTATATAGTGTATTTTGGGTGTATTCTTGTACTGTTATATTAACCCATTCATTGAGTGACTTAGGTTGCTCACCCCTTTTTTTTTCCCCTAGGTTGTTACAGGCAGTAGTGAGATAGTGAAATCGTTGTGTTGGGCATCCACTGTTTGTTTTCATTCAGTACTAAGTTCATGTATATGTTATCCTTGAGCTTTGTATATGCTGTATTAGAGCATGGATCTATTAGTGTGTTTGAAACTCTAAAGGCATGGTTTGTATGTTTGTCTAATTTATTAGAAACTTTGTTGTTCTTGTGATTAGTACAGTTCTTGAACTCTTCTATTAGGTCATATTGCCAATGCTTCCCTTGCGTACCTTTGAATTTTCTGTTTTGTATACTCTGTTTAAGGTTGTTAATTTCAGGTATTTTTGTCAGACTTGCGGCAACTCGAGGGTTGAGTGGTGCGGTATCCCTCCGTGGGGTTATCGCTTCCCGGGACCCGCGGGTCGGGGCGTGATAACGACCGACAACCAAAACCTGGAGGGTGGTTGAGGGCATTAACTCCCACCAAACTTCGATAATCGCTGCGTCACTAGTCGCCTTTCCAATAGTGCTTGGAAAACCGGCGGATTTGCTATTGCCTCCAGTCGTCAGACCATTGGGCAAAGGCATGGTGCATTGAGGGAAGCAATCCGACATTCTAGGACGCCATAAAAAGTTGTCCAGCTCTCATTGGTGAACTATATCAAGGAAAAGCACGCAATTTCCACACAATTAAATGCCAAGTTGCCACATGTCGTCGATCTAACGTCTCACACACACATTGATTGTGGCTTAGTAGTAGATACCACCTCTCACATGGCTGGCCTCAGTCATGCAACTAAGTTGCCATGTGTCATTGATCCAACAACTCATATGCACAGTGATGGTGGGTTAGTGGTGGGTGCTCTCTCTCAAGTGGCTGGTCACAATCATGCATCAAAACCCAAACCGGCTCGGGTTGTGCACAATTCAACCCAATATCCAATAGGTGGGTCACAACCCACTCACAATCAACCTCTTGTTATTTCAAAGTCCTTCCAAGTGGCTCTTATCCAACTTTCTCCAAAGCTGGGTTGGGAAGACAAGGTCTTTGGAAAAAAATAGGATGAAAATTTTGCAAAATCTTTTAGACATGTCACTGCTATCCTGAAACTCAAATGGCCACAAACCCCAAGGATATTGACAAAAGGACTGCGGAGCATTCGAAGTTAGATCCTGTAGAAAGGATCAAATGTATCTTCCCATACTTAAGTAACATTGTTAACTCTATCATTCCGGCTAACCAAACTCCCATTGCAAACGACATTACGAGAGTATGAGGCTGATAAAACCATCCTCCAGATAGACAGAGCAAGCATGTTATGTGGCATTGCCCCCGCACTCTGTGAAGAAGGGTATAGGCATGGGCAACCAATCTCCAACAGATGTGAAGAAGGAGAAATTGCAGAACTCCATCGTTACAACAAAACATAGTTGGAGTTCCTTGGCAAGTTCCCAAACCCCTACTGCCCAACAAGCGAAGTTTGAGGAGCATACGTCGACACTTCGCCATAGTTTAGTGTTCCCGAGACATCGTGTCGATTCCACTGATGGAGCTGCTCTAGGTGATAGGGTCTCTGATAAGGACATGGGCTAGTTGTTCTGGAGATGATCGGTTGGCTGCCGAGGTGGGTTGGTCTGCTTAGTTTTTGTTGTTTCTTTTGTGCCCACATCCAGTGAGTCTGTTGTTTTAGTTGTTGGTCTTGTCCGTTCGTGTTGGCATGTTGTTACCCTTCTCTTTGAGTAATAAATGTGGTTTTTCCACCTTTTCAAAAAATCCACAAATTCATTAAAAAAATACCAAAACAACCCCATCAAATCTTCATGTTCATTAACAAACAAGCAAAGTGTGTTCTGTCGACACTTCGCCACAGTTTAGTGTTCCTGAGACATCGTATTGATTCCACTGATGGAGCTGCTCTAGGTGATGGGGTCTCTGATCAGGACATGGGCTAGTTGTTTGGGAGGTGATCGGTTGGCCGCCTGGTGGGTGGGTCTGTTTAGTTTTTTGTTGTTTCTAAAATTTTAGCAAAAAAAAAAAAAAGGAGAGTGAATTAAAAATAAAGCCATGCATTCTTCTAAATAATATTAAACTTAAACAACAAAGATTGAAAATCCACAAATGCATTGAAACAGACAACAAGAAAATCCATTCAATCTTCATGCTCATGCACATACAAAGAAAGACACATAAGAGTTACAAATTACAATTATATATGACAATATATAGTCATTCAAGAACACAGAAATACATGGTCTCTCATTTGTGGCAAATTTTAGCAGTTGGCATGGTGACACAAATGGGAGCATAGGCCTTCTTTGCGTCCGGAGTCCCCGGCTTGGGTTCATCAGCCATGGCGGCCGGGACGAGATCCCTGCAGCACAAATGGCGGCTGCGGCGGCGGCAAACATCACAGCTCTGCGTCCGTTGTTGTTGTGGTCATTGATGTTGTTGTCATCTCCATTGTCATTGGTAGTCTTCTTAGTAGAGTCTTGGATTTGAGCTTTTGGGACGGTGAGGCTCCGGCGGTGGTTGTTCCACGGCCGCTTGACGGCGGTGACGCCACCGACGAAGGATGCCATCATGGTCAGTGATGCCATTTCTTGATGATGATGATGAGGTTGTGAGTTTGGTGAAGAGAAGGGGAAGGAGAGCTGTGGATGAGGTGAGTGTGAAGGAGGTGGTTGATGGATGTTAAAAGGTGGCATTTAGTTATCTTATCTGTTCGGAATGGATGGCCAATTGGAGGACTCCACGTGGAGGTTTATCATGGAGGGAAGGAGTTTTATTGGATGTTGGGTTTGAGTTTTGTGGTGAAGAGGGGACTAATAGGAGATTGACATGTGGATTTTGATGGAATTAGTTTATTTATTTTTGTGCTGAAATTGTACTGTTTAGTAGTGTATGGCTTAAGTCAAAGCTAGAGGGAAAAAAATATATGAAAGGCCAATTGAAATTTCAAAATTATAATGTTAAATCACAGAGCATGTTCAGCTAGGATTGAGAATTTTCCGTATATATTGCAAATATTATTTATTATGATAATTAATTAAACTCAACCAAAGTGTTTCTAGCCTAGCGACACTAATCGAGTCAAGCAATATTATTTTTTATAATGCCTAGGCAATATTATTTATTATGATGACTAACTAGATGCAATCAAAAGATTTTCAACCTAAATGATCCCGAGTTCAAGTTTCACTAGACGCATATGATGGTGATGGCTTCTGGGTTCAAATATAAATTTGCAAGTATAGATTTGCAGCCCAAAACCCTACATCACTGGGTGCATCTAAAAATAACAGGTAAAGACGCACAAGCTAGATAATAATTTCTCAATCCATATGTACAACCCTCATCAATTACGCTTGTCGCATTTATCAAAAATAAATAAATAAATAAATCATACAGGAAATAACACTTCCTTCACAGGTTATGGAATATTTTTTCCATAACCTGCAAATGAACTATAAAACTGGAGCACAAATGTCACATTTATAAGAGACATAATTTATTATAGCCTTTGATTAATTTCTAGTTGGATGCTTGTATAAAGACAATGTGCATCAGATCAAACATTACTAACGTTTCATTGCAATCTATGACAATAATTTACATGAAAATACAAATAACTCATGACTGATAACAGTTAAAGGAACACAAGAAGTCAAATTATAGAAACATTCCCTCAAGAAACTCATCAAAGTCTTCTTCGTCCCTTCTCTTTTTGCTGGTTGCTGAAGATGAGGTTATTTTCCCTGAGCACACAACAAATAGCAGCTTACTGAATATATCGGTTTGTTCACAATACAAAAGCACAGTATCATTGAAAAAGCATAAGGACTTAGGGCCGCACTTTGGACGGACGAGGACATAACTCATTCGACCAGCATAGGAAAGAGAGAAAGCTCAAGCAAAACATCTACTTTTTGTAGGCATTCATATGAATAGGATAAGCAAACTGTTTAAAGAAAAACTAGTGATAGTAATTATTTCTTTATATCAGCATTATTTTAAAGCTGATCAAAGTTGAACATAGATGAGTTTCCAAGTCTTGAGTAACATTTGTCAAAAATCAGACAAAAGCAAGTGATTCAATCCATGTTTACTTTTTATCAGTTCGGCACTCCTATTGAAACTTAAGTTAATGACATTATTGTTGGTAAGATTTTTGTAAAGCTCAATGCCATCTACTCTGGTTCTTCCGTTCTTACAAAAATTTTTAAAATTTAGGAAGTGAGAATAATCAAGAGCTGGAAAACAGGGACATAGAAGCCAAAAAATCACCCTCCTTTGTTCATAGACCAAGAAGCACAATGAATTGTCAACAGACTAATTGATGAACAAGATATTGATAAAACACCTGGTGTGTGCACCATGCACCAATAACATATAAGAAGCGCAGGTAAGATGTAAAAAGGAGTAGGAGGAGATAAGTACCCTTTTTCCTTTTATCAGGATTACTGCTGTATCCATCTTCCGAGCTTTCATCATGCCTTGTCCTTTCTCTATTATTGAAAAAGAAAAAAAAACACCCCATGTCAATTACTCATAGAAGTTAAAAATTCAAAAAGTGCTCTTTTCACAGCCCACATGATATTAACAGAAGAGAATCTAGTTACAACCTCTTCCTTTTCTCCTTGTCTTTTGCTTGTGCTTCTGATCTCTCCTTTTCTTTCTGCCTCTTATAGACAAGCTTTTCTGCACATCTTGACAAAAAAAGATCCAATCAAGATGGTGTGGTCCTCTTATGTATCAAAAAGTTTAGTCTCATACTAAGAAGTTACAGAACAATAGTTTCTGTGAACTATCATGAATTTCAATTTCACAGCAACCAAATATATCTAGAGAAAATAATGAATACATCACAGCCGCACAAAATCCACTAGAGATGTTAAAAAACAGCTAACCTCTTGCAAGCAACCAATTTCACAAGTGCTTGTTTATTTTCACCTGCTTCTAAGTAAGAAAAGTTTACCTGTAAATACAATAGACAAATTAAATGTATGAAATTCAGAGTTGCAAGTTTATTCAAGCCATGTTTAATACAAGTTAAACGATGTCCAACAAACAAAAACAGACAACATACCTCGTAACTTCCTAAGCCATCTTTCTCATCACAATGCTTATTGCCACACACAAACTGGCCTGTCGAACAAAATGACACAGTAGCATTAGCATTTCTAAGTTCAATGACAGGGCTGTGAAAAAGTAATTATAGAAGTATACCATACCTTACGACAATCTCAACAAGGAAACACATCCACTTAAGAGAAAAAGAAGAAAACCAAACGAGTAGCATATGTAGTCTTCATACAAACATGACAAATATAAACATTTTTTATTTAGAGACCACTCCAGCATTAGGGACTCAAAATCTTTCCAAGCAGGCCCTTCAGTATTTTATGGATATTAGCACATTAGTACACCTAAAGCTTGCAGGAGCAGGCACCTCAACTTCTTTCAGAGCCCATCCTTATGCAACCATAAATTCTTCTCTCACTTAGAAACAAATTTTTACCAAATTCCACTCTTATAAAGAACTAACACAAGCCACACCTTCCACAACTGTGATGGAATTGCCATTTAATGGTGGTGGCCCAATGTCAACACCAAGAACACAATTTTAGGTGAGGTACCATTCATGATCAGATAATTGCATTAAATTTAAGTTTCACACTCATGGAAAAAGAACAGGTAAAAGCCATTGCAAGAGAGGTTTTTGTATTGTAGGTCACCTTTTCCAGATACAACTTCTTTTTCAGTTCTCCACCTTAGGCCAATCTGTAAAGAAGAATACCATCATTAAGAAATAATCACGTTCTAGTAAAAACTGCACTATGAAATCAAGGAAAAGTTTTGCAAAATTCAAAAGGATGGGCTAAACATTGATTCTTTGACCTGAACCTGAAGCATATTTTCTTTTGGGATAAGATGAGAACAGAAATAAGTGAAAAAATATCATTTGCAATAGTCACACAAAAGAACTTCAATTAAGATGTTTAAAGACAGAAGAAATAAATAATAATTTACTAAATGAGGCATACCTTGCCTTTTTTGTAGTGAGACATGTCTGCAATGCAATATCTTTCACAAGTTAAGGCTTCTTAGTATATGTAGCTAGCAAAGCTCATCAATGGTGAATGCTTATAAACTATATGAAGCAAGGAGTTCAAAAAAAAAATGAACGACTTAAATTTTTTAGAGAAAAAGTTGAACTTCAACTTCAAGTAGATGAACCAGAACATTGATATTCATCTTTTGAACACTTTATACAGATGTAAATCAGAGCTAACAATACCAGATCAGTACACAACTTAAGATTGATCATCAAATTTCACTGGTTATCATTACTTTACTTCAGGATCGTACTTACTAAGAGATCAAGCATAAATTGAAGTTTTGAATCATGAATGGTAGCAGTATGACCTAGAAGAAAGAAGATAGATGGCAGAGGCAGGCAGTTTGGCAAAAGAATGAAGGATACTCTTTAAAAAGTTTGTCATAGTATCGCTTGACAAGCCTTTTCTCCCAAGTTGAGTCCATATCATCTTCTTCATTAACAATGAATCTACATATGTTAACAAAAATAGACACATCAGTTTCCATAGACATGCAAATTGTTAGTACACTGGTTAAAAAACAAGCATATAGTAAGAAAAGGATCACTTAAATGCATATGCTAAAAAAAACCATTAAACATGGCCCATGGTGCCAAAAGATTGATTAATGCTGCAACAACCCACATGGATAAGTATAATGATACTCACTTTGTACAAAATCATCTGACTAATTACAGGACATACAGATACACAATTTACTTGTAATTATTATCAATTAGCATGGTGATCTGTCATATTATCCATAAAAACATTAATTACATGAGTTCTATTTAAAAATTAAATAAAAGAACTGTACCTGTAGTTTTCTCTGATAGTATCTTGGTCAGTTTTGATAGGCAAATTGTCATGTGTATTCTTTGAATTTCCATAAAATCGAACTGCACAAAAAATACAACTTATTAGAACAGGAATTTAAAACTCTCTAAGTTCAACAAAAGATAATTGGAGAAGGCTAGGGTTATTTACTTCTGCATTGGCTCTTTCATTGTGAGTTTAGCAAATACTTGGATAACTGAAGAATAAAAGCACATTGGGACCTTTGCTAGCCATCAAAAATAGGTAGATTTCTGCATATAGCCGTAAAAATGACATAGCTTCTTCTATAACCCTATAAACCTACATTTCAAAAATCTCTTTATTTCACCATACAGAATCCTAATAATGTTCACCCTTACTAGAACACCTACCAGAACTACAAGGCATCTGGTTTTCACAAATTGAACATCCCTTTCCTTAGTTGACTTTTACAGAGACATACATGCAGAAGTTAAGTTAGGGATACATTTGAAATATCATTCATTCAACAATAGACTTTAAATAATAAACTTAAAGACATGGTGTGCAGATAATAAATTGATGTTGTTGGCACAAGGGCACAAAAACATCATTTCTATAACATAATTTCACATAAAGAATTTTTGGTAAAGAAAAAAGAGGAAAGATAAGGGAAATGAGAGCAAGAGGCTTTAGTTAATTGTATGGAAAGAAGAGAGGAAATAAAGATATAAGAGAGGCATAGAAAGAAAGAAAATGCAACAAGATAAGAACCACAACTTGGTTAAATTTAATAGTTTAAATGTACAGATGCATGTAGCCCCCCACCTCTTTCTTTCATGAAGGGGACTGTTCATCACCTGCTTGATATAGGACACTAGTATACAGCAAATAACCATCTCATTATTTGCGTTTATTTCATAGTATCCAAGTGGTTGGGTGCTTACAGTGCAATATTTGTCTCTGATTTTGAGCTACTTAGCGAAATTCTGATTGTATTACAAGAAGAACTAGTTTAACATGGACAATCCTGGATTTTCAATACAAAAGAAACATGCTATAGGTGGAAAGATGAAAGAGGGAAGAAAATCAACAACATTGTTAAAAAGTAAACATCACATAGTTAACACTAACCAGTCATTCAGGCAAAAATAAACCATGTGTCTTAAATAACAAATGAGTCCCAATCTAAATCCTTGAAAAAGCATTTTTAAACATGGACAGAAACACATGAATATTTGCATGTATGAATGCAAATATATGATTAATGAGCATATGTACATCTCAGAGTTGATTTACTATTAACTATCAGTGAATTCTAATAAGCTCAATCCCGAGCTTGCAATTCTTGTAAATATCTAAATTCCCAAGAAAACTGATAGACAAGCTTCCATCTTCAACTGAAAGCTATTTTTTATAAAACTTTTATAAATCACTACATCACTAACAATTGATAATTTCCAAAAAAACATGATGTGTGATGAACTAAAAAACCCACATCAAGCAAATTTGCAGGTCATCTACACCAATAATCTGAACTACTTGCAAAATAACTTTAGAAATTACAAAAACCACTAATTTGATTTTTAAAAAAAAGCTTTTTGAAGGAACTGTTGATTGAATCACTGGGAGAAAATCAAACAGGAAAATAACACCAATACCATAATCATTGATGAACTTCTTGTGCCGATCGTAAGCATTGAGACCTCTGATGTGGGATTGGTATTGCCTGCATCGACGGGCAAAGATTAATCTCTTTAATAGATCAGAATGCATAAAAAATACTTCAATTTTCCATAGAAAAAGGAGAGAAATTAGAAGGAAAGGAGATTCTCACAGCTTCTTCTCTTCCTTGTCGAAGATCGCGGATTTGAGAGAACCCAAAGACGCCATCTCCCTCTCGAGCGCAATTGCTCCAATGATTGTGCTCTTGCTTATTAGGGCATAATTTCTCTTCAAGAGGTTGATTTTGCCCCAAAAAATAAAAAAAGTTTCATTATTTGCTTGGATACCCCTGCATATATTCGTTATTACGTTGGTACCCTGGCAAAGTTGAAATTAGAATTTTTTTTCTCTTATATTAAACGTGTTATTTTGTTTTCTTTATTAATTATTTATTGTCCTAATCAACTATTAACAAAAGAAAATTATTTTAAGATAAACATGTTATTTAAATTTTGTTAGGGTGTGTTTCATCCATGCAAAAAAAATCAAGGGACAACATGATACAATCTTTGCTTTGTTTGATTTGTAGATGGAGTGTGAGTATAGAACAAGAGTTGTGACGGCCATCATAATTTGATGGTTTTTTGTATTGCCATAACCATGGTACAAGAATTCAAGTGAGAGACAGAACAACTAATGACATTATTGCCCTCAAGTAAAATAAAAAAAATTACAGTAATGTTCTGGTTACCATCCATCTTTGCTAACCACTATCCTCTGCAGTCAACTGGCCATCGGCGATCGCTATCAACAGGCCATTGACTACGGTGATCGTCTCAGGTTGGACACTGGCATTGTCTAACCATCGTCACCGCTGAGGAACTAACCACCATCAATCATCACAGCGAGCCACCAACATCATCCCACCACCAACATCAGCCGATAACTGACCACCTCCACAAGCGAGCCATTCGAATAGTGCAAAAGGTATTATGGAAATTTATCTTTTTTTTTGTCCAGTATTATTTTGTGTTGTTTATTAAACAATACAAATACTTATGTTGTACATCACCCATTTTTATTGTGCTATACTGCTTATACTATATCCATGTGCGAATCAAATGGTTTACGGGTTCATTTCACTCATGGTCGCAAATGTCTGAACTATATAACGCTTTAACCATAATTTTTTTTTTCAAACACAAAAGCCACTTAACTTTTCTCCGATTGCATGTGAGCCCATAAATGACCTGTTTAAGGAGGTTTCCGGCGCCATGTCAATGCCACCTCAGCACACTAGCCAGAAATTGTCTTAAAAACAAGCCATTATGGCCACAAGTGCATTTGGAGAAAAGTTTAGTGGTTTTTGTGTTACAAAAAAAAAAAAAATTGGTCACAACGATATAAATTACAAACATTTGTGGCTATGAGTGAAATAAACTAAATAATTTACACATGCAAAACTGGTATTTGCTTAAGTATGCACCAAACGGGGCGAAAGGGGAGGGTCCATGGAAAGGGGGCTATGGCCCCCTAACATTTTACAAAATCCTCTTTATATTGTATAAAAATTATATAATAGTTATATAGATTAAAAAAAAAAAATCTAATGTTATCTCCAATAAAATCCTTAAATAATAAGGATTATAGTTAAAAAGTAAAATTAATTATTTTTAATAAAAATCTAAATAAAATAATAAAATAATTTAAAATAAAATAGGTATTGATTATCCAAAGTGCCATTTGGATGGTTGATTTTTTGCTATAAAATTTAACTAAAATCTAATGGTCATTGAATTGTCTGGACATCCTCAAGCTTGCTGTTAAATTTTTTTTATTTGTTTAAATACAAAAAATTATTTTATCATTTTATATTTATTTTTTAATTTGGAACAGTAATTGAAAGCATTTGATTTTTTTATTTGCATTATTTAAAAAAATATATTTTCTATTCACAAATTATTAATAGGTCTAAAAGATCGACTATTGATTCACAAAAAAATAATAAAAAAACTATTAAAGGTGAATTATCATCCATCACTAAAGTTTAAACTCCTTTCTCTAAACTTGAAACTTCATTATCTAATTTAGTTATAATTCAATTTTAAATGTTTGAGAGAGAGAGAGAGAGTAAAGCCCAACTTCAATTAATTAAATTAGTTTGTGTGAAAATTAAATATTATTCTTTTATTTGGCCCCTCTAAAAATATTTTATGGCTCCACCCATGACACCAAATATATATATATATATATATATATATATTGGAAATGGAAACCATCCTCTTGTATATTTGGAAAATTTGCATGTATACCATCAAATAATATGAAATTGTATAAAATCATAATTACACATATATTCTCATAAATCACAAAATTTTACATACACATATTTTTACTATCAAAATTAAAATAATTTTATTTTAAAAATATCTTATAAAACTGGAATAATAGAAAATTAGTTTACAGATTTAATAATAACAGATGTCACACATGAGAAGTTGCTCCAGATATCTTGAATGAAAAGATTATGAAGTAGAATTAGGGGGTGTTTAGATTGACTTTTTTAAAGCTCAGAAGTGCTTTTTCATAAGTTAAGCACTTCTAGGTTTTAAAAAACATGTTTGTTTGGGATTTTGGGTAGAAGTAGAAGCTGTGAAAAAAAGTTGAAATTCAGCTTTTTTTCATAAGCTGCCCCAGATGTGCTTCTCAGAATAGCACTTCAGAAAAGCTGTTTTGGGGGTTGCCAAATTACTAAAGTAACCCTCACAAACAATCAATTTTCCGCAATTCTTCTCTACAATCCCTGATTTCCAAAAACGAAAAAAACATCAAACCTTCAAACAAGAGCGAGAGCAAAATTGAAGGTAGGGACTTTCGGGGGCTAGATCGAAGGAAATCATCAAGTGTGCTTCTTTTTCTTGTGATTTTTTTTGGGAAAATTTCGGTTTTTAGCGGTTCGTTTTGGTGATCTTCGCCGTATTGTTATTTCTGCAGGTAAGAAGATGTAGCTTGTTGAGTTTCCAAGAAAAAGAGAGAAGAGGAGTCGCATCCGAGTGTCTCGTTATGGACTCATCTCCTGCAAGTATCGCCTCTAGATTTCTCATTAAATTTCTATGTTTTTGTTCAATTTTATTGTAAATAATTGCATCTAGTTCCATTGGACTTTTTTGCTAGATCTCTATTTCTTGTTAATTTAATAGATCTTTGGTTTTGGAGTTTGATTTGTGAATCTTTGACTTGTGTTTCGTATATGATCTTTTTTAATGGATCAATGTGAGAATTTTAGCTTTTGTTATATTTGATTGCGTTGACCTTAGTTTTTGTTATCTGAAAATTTGACTTGTGTTTGGTACGCTCTTATCATTTAAGATGTGTTTGATAGAGGATTCTCATTGGACTAAAGTTCATAGGGAATCATTGAAATCTCACTAAATACCAAAAACTAGAAAAAGCCTGAAATTGTTCAAAGATCGAATATGAGTAAATTCTCTCATTGTATTATGTTTTCTTTCCTACATTATGCTTGTATGTTTGTAATCTTTGTGAACAATATATTATTTGCACAGATTCTGATTCCATAGTTTTACTCGAAGTCAAATTGAGAACAATAACTCACTGTTTAATTACATGATTCAAAGCCTGAAGTTTGCTTTGCCTTAAATGCTATGCTATGATTCATAAAGAATTATGACAATTGTTTTTTTTCATGAGGATGGCACATGTAGTCCGTTTTATGAAAGTTGAAGTACATGTTGGTAATGTTATTGGAAAACAATAAAGAACAATGAATTATTGAACTTAATGGAAAGAGCTGATGGAAATACTTACTTTTTATTCTCTAATGCTTGATTGATGCCTTGAAAGAAATTTAGGAGCTTAACAAACAATGACATGAATTTGTTGTTTGGTTGTTGGTGTGGATGAGTTTGATTTTCAGCTTTGTCATGTGATGAGGAAGATAATGTGGTTACTAATTTGTTTTTTTTTTTTTAAATTTTTTTTAGATCTAGCATGCATTTTAATACAATTATTGGCAGATAGGTGAGGATTGATTAATCATTCTCTCTATAATGAACATGGTAATTATGAAGTGGAAGTCGTTTGTTATTTGACACTATTTGATGGTAATATTTGTTCATTAAATTTTTGTAGTTTCTCTCTCTATGCAATGGATGCCACTTCTCATTATTTTAAATTTGATATGAGTCTTTTTGTTTTAATGTAATGGGATTGCTGAAATTTAATAAAATAATCATTTATAGTTGTTCCTTTTCACTCTTCTATATTATTGTTATTTTTTTTTCTGATTTAATTACCCAAAATCACTTTAGTTATGTGGTTGCAAGTTTTGCCTGCCAGTTTATCTAGAAGGACTGTTTATTGCGGTAACATTGACAGGATGGTAAATGATTTATTCTTGCCTTTTTATTGATCTTCAAAAGAATTAATGTTTAAATGGTGTATGACTTAGTTGTGGTGAACTGTTATAGCCTTTATTGAATTTGCTGGTGTAAATTTATGTAAAACTTGAATTTAATGGATAGCACAAATGCTGCTCTGTAGGTTACTGGATCCTATATCGGAGTTTTTCCAGTCAGGTGATAAACTATAATTTCCTTCTACGTTTGATCACATTGAATGAAACAACAATGAATCTATACTCCTTCAAATCTATAATGGATTGTGTATACCTATGTTCATTTTATTGAAAACTTGATATAAATTACCAGCACTGCATTGCATATGATTGTATTGGTTTGACAGAAAACTGGTGTAAATTTGCAGCAATGCAAAGCATATAACTGTATTATTTTCTTAGAAAACTAGTGTAAATTATCCGCAACATATTTATTGTATATAATTGTGTTAGCTTTATAGAATACTCAAATGATTGGTTTGGTAACATGTTTATTTCCGCAGAGCTAGTGCAATTCCAATTTCCCTTTTTCCCCAATCTAATTTGATGCTGGTTTCCTTGATGTAAATAATTCATCATCCTAATTTAAAGTATTGACGTTGGAGAAAAGTACATGTGAAAGTTAATACATATGCATATAGGTAGAGTGGTTTAACCCCCATATTCAGGTTAATGATAACGATAATAATAATAATTATATAATCAATATTAATATTAATATTATAATTATAATTATAATTGTAATTATTTATACATCTATACATATATTTAAAGTAAATGTATAATCTGGCTTGAGAGCATTTCAAGAAATAATTATGATTTTTAAATATTATTGCACTTAAAATTTGTTTGCATTAATTATAAAATACTTAATATAAAGGTTTAATTACTTTTATTAATTTTGCATTAAATACTCCATTAAACCTTTTAAAACCAATTATAGTGATTGAAAAATATTTTATTTTGTGATAAATGTATGCCTATAAGGAGTTATCAAATCATAATTTTTTTAGTCAATTTGTGAGTCATAATTGAAAACGGCCATTTAGCTTATATTATATCTAAACAAATTAGAAAAAATTAAAGATATCAAAATATAGAATATTAGAGCATTTCAAGGAATAATTATGATCTTTTTAAATATTATTGCACTTAAATATTTGTTTGCATTAATTATAAAATAAGTAATATAAAGGTTTAATTACTTTCATTAATTTTGCATTAAATACTCCATTAAACCTTTTAAAACCAATTATAGTGATTGAAAAATATTTTATTTTGTGATAAATGTATGCCTATAGAGAGTTATCAAATCATAATTTTTTTAGTCAATTTGCGAGTCATAATTGAAAACGGCCATTTATCTTATATTATATCTAAATAAATTTAAAAAAATTGAAGATATCAAAATATAGAATATTAAAGGATGAAAGATATTGAAATTTCATAAACTAGATGTATTTCTAAAATATGATCCTTAATTTTAATTTTTTCAATGAGCTGTAAAAGAGGTTGTGATATTTATTATTGTGCAATTAAATGTTCTTTACCCTTTAATTTATATTCTATTTCTTTATTTTTTTTAATACTTGTTATCCTGGGTATTGTTCCAATTGGATTTGCTTTATTTATTTTCTCTTAAAAACTTTGTGTATGATGTTATAATCTCATTAATTTAAGTATTTTATTTCAAATTATGTCTATGGGTCTAATTGGATAGGCCAAAATTATGGCATAATTTTAATATTTTCTAAGAATTATGCCATATTGGCTGTTTGGGTACTTATTTTAGAGTATAAAATTATGACATAATATATGTATTATGACATAAAAAAATATTTCACTTAGAGTAAAAAAATTTTCTCATTGTAAAAAGTCTCTCTCTCCTTTTTGATCCAACTACTAGTCATATTGCCTTATAACCATAATAATAATAATAATAATAATAATAATAATAATAATAAACAAAAGCGAACAAGGGAATTGTAAAAAAAAACTAAAGTAGATGTATAATCTGTTCCCAAGTGTTTCAAGGAGCAAATTTAAATATTTTTTTTATTATATTTAAGTTTTTATTTATATTATTTATGATATTTATAATTAAAAACTTTAATTGCATTTATTTATTTATTTATGCATTAAATATCTATAAAACCTTTGAAATCCAAGGTATACAAGAGTTTCCATTGTAGGAGTTGTTTAATTATATCAATTACACACACACACACACACACACACACACACACACACACACACACACACACATATATATATATATATATGATATTACCTCAAAAACCCCTCACAAAATTTTAAAAACTCCGATGCGAAGCTGAGGAAAATGCCTAGTAATTATAATACATTAAGTTATTATTATTATTATCATAACAGTAGTCATTATCATTATTAATATCAATATATATTAATAATTGAATGAAAAGTCAATGAATGCCCATTTTAGTAATTTGCCACCTCCAAAAGTGCTTTTTACAAATCCACATCCAAACAACTTCACACATATAAAAGCATTGTTGCATTAACATATTCAAACATAAAATACAAAAAAACACTTAATTTACTCTGAAAAACACTTTTTTTAAAAAGTGCTTCTACAGAACTTAAAAAAAGCACTTCTGTTAAAAGCCAATCCAAACAAATGTTTGTGTAGTTACTTTTCTTGCCCTTTATTTTATTTATTTATTTTGATGCTTATAACTTATTTTTATTAGCATTGTTACTATGAATACTTGATACAGTTGTTGAATTTTTGGTTAAGAGATCAAAACAAATTTCATGATATAATTATGGAATCAAACATGTACTTTTACTGATCAATACTACCCAAGTTTACAAAATATATTAATTGTTTCACAATTTCACATACTCTCACCATTAGTTTTAAGGGGTCATTTGATTTACAGTAATGATATATTGCCACATAATAAAATTATCATAGTAATGAGATCAGAAATGTTGAATAGTATTGATAACCATGTTTGGTTAACAACTCATAGTACATAATAATCAACTTAGTAATGTTCCAAAATTTTTAAAATACCCTTATATCTACAATTTTGAACAAATTTAAATTTAAATTCAAATAAAATGGGATCAAAATGGCTTTGGCATTCCTAGCTCCATTGTAGTCTTTAGGCCTAGATACATCAACTTTTGAGGACGCCGAAATTGTAGCTAGAATAGCAACACTTCCTCCTTTGGCAATTGCCCCCTTACAAAGTACAAGCTCCTCCTGAATTTCATTTAATTCAGCAATCACCCTTGTGAGTGTTGGAAATAATCAAAGCTGTAGTTGCTGATGTGGAAAGATTGCTGATGTGGAAGATAAGAAAAGCCACGTGAAGAAAAATAAGACTGGGTCATATTTAGTTTTTGGATATTTTGATATTTAAATATTGGTTGTGATATGCTTATCTATTAGATAAGTCTCTATTATCATCTATAAATAATGAGAAGAGTTGTATTAATTTTTTAAGTCATTTTGAATAAACAATCTTTTGCAAAATGATCCTTACCTCTTTTTATTATTTTTTATCCCCTTTCTTTTCCTTAAAACCCAACAGTGAGTTCTTTAAGAAGAATGACTTCTCGATGGAGAGTCTTTCCAAGCTCTTAACATGATCGAGAAACTTTGAGGCGGCAATGTTAAGCGCACATTGCATCTCCTCTCGGAACTCTTCACACCCATTCTCAAGTCCCTTGATCCAATAGTCAAACTCGCTGAATCGCTCTTGTCCTTCGGCCATGACAAGCTCCATCCTTGAGGGTTTGTTTGATATGCAAGATTTCAAGGGACACCACAGGACAACTTCTATTGTTATGTGTTTGATTTACAAATGGGGTGGGAGTACATCACAAATCATCAAATTGATACAACACGACTTCTTAATTTTTTTTTTTGTACTACCAATACCACAGTATAAAAATTTTAGTGAAGTACATGACAACGTAATGACAAAATTGTCCCTATTTAAAGTTAAAAATACACTACTGCATTACAAAGGTGATACCTTCATTGATTGATTTATTTCATTTTATTTATTTATTTATCTATTTATGCAATTATTTATCTATCTATTTATTTCTTTTTATAGAAATAAGATTTTAATGAAAGGTTATTTGTTGTGGATTAAATGTTTTTAAAATTATGTTGATTTTTTAACTTGTTGCTATGTTGTTGGGCGTTGTAGAATTTGATAAGATTTTCATAAATTATTATAGTATTTTTTTATTATAAAACAAATATAGAATAGTAAAAAGATATTATTGTAATTTATTATTTTGTGTTCCGTACTTATGCAAATCAAGCACTAAACAACAAAAAAAATTTGTACAACCCAATGAGAATCAAACATAGAACAGCACAAGCTCTTTTGTTGTACTTTAACTGTTTATATTGTACTGTACAGCTTGTGTTGTTCTTGTTAACAAATCAAACGGACCCTGAGAGTCTTATGTTCATGTCCCCCATGACATCTCTAGAGCTTGCCCTCTCCTTCCATGGATAGTTCTCATTAGCAACTTGGGTCATATCACTAAGAGAGCCTAATATTTCACTAGCAAAATATAAATACAAGAAAACTAAAGCTCTGATACCACCTGACACAGGCTTGTTCTTTTCATCAAGGTTCTATGTGGCCTTTGGTCAATGTTCGACTAGGCCAAGGCAGCCATCTTCTTTAATTAGTCTAAAAAATGCAGTTGCTAGACGAAAATAAGACTTAGAAAAAAGAGGTAAAACATACAAGTGACATAAGGGAATTAAAGAAAAACTCAACTATATTACCAATACTTATTATAATTTTTTTTTTTTTTGTGATTTACAAGGGAATTTTGGACCAAACTTTTCAAACTCATGAGGTTGGAGCTCAACATCTCCACAAGTTTCCATCCCCAAACTGACACCCAAACAAAAAAGGTGAATGACTTAGTGAAGCTCTACCTACGGTAATTTGTAAGAGCCAACCGTCAAGATTGGTAGAGATTTCTTGACATGTTCTAATTCCTCTTCAACTTGCAAAAGAGTGAATCCTTGGGAGCAAACCTATTTGAGATAGCCATGGGACAATAACTGACTACACCACATACTTTGGAGAGTGAGTACAAGGGTCCTAGTCCTGCCGCCTTCAAATTTGCTAAGGGGTGATAAGAGAAGACCGACATGGCAAGAGCTTACTTAGCCAAGGCCACAAAGAAGATGAAGAAATTGACCC
Source organism: Dioscorea cayenensis subsp. rotundata (assembly GCF_009730915.1). NCBI lineage: Eukaryota > Viridiplantae > Streptophyta > Magnoliopsida > Dioscoreales > Dioscoreaceae > Dioscorea > Dioscorea cayenensis. The sequence continues at coordinate 8,658 of NW_024087629.1, read as the reverse complement.
ACAATAGAATAAGACATGTGAGGTATGAAGAAGGAGATTTAGTATGGTGAAGCTCCTTCAACACCAAAACTAGAGGTTTGCAAAAGTGCACAAAGGCCAGGTATGGAGGTATGAAGTGCTATTTCCGATTAAGAGAAGGATAGGCACCTTGGCTTACCAATTGAACCTACCAAAACACTTGGGAAATGTATCCGATATTTCATGTAATATAGTAATAATAATAATAATAATAATAATAATAATAATAATAATGATGATGATGATGATGATGATGATGATGATGATGATGATTTATCTTAAAATTTTGTTATGATTAATAAATCTCTATGTTAATACTTGATGCAAAAATTAACTCTCCATAAAAGTTTTTCGTACTATAGCTATAACTAGTTCATAGAAGATAGTTTAGTTTTTTTCTTCATATTTTAACTTGCACCCAAGAGTAACTATAAAGATCATAAAAGCACAACAATATAAATTAAACAAATTATGGAATTATAAAAATAATTTAAACATATTTATATAATGACAAGAAGAGATTTTAATTTTTAAAACACTTATAATTCCTTTTCTCTACAGTACTTCCTCATTATTAATATAAACCAAAAAAAAACATATATCTAAAAACCATAGTATCTCCTTTATCTTTACTTTTAGTTTTTGTTATATTACATTAAATCCTATTAGATCTAAAAAAAGTGGAATAACTTATTGTTGAGTTGTGTGTCCTAGCCCTAGTTTTGGATGAGCCATGTAAATCTCTGTGTTTTTCTTTTACTTATTTTCTTTTATTCTTGCCTTTTAGTCATAATTATTAGAAGGAATCGGATAACTAACTTTTTGAATAATTTAGATTTAATCAACATTTAAAACATTTGTCTTAAATAATTTAAATTAATTATCAGAAACTTGAAAAATTTAAAATTTCTATTTGGTTTTATTCTTTAAAAATTATGAAAATATTACGAAAATAGGACAAAAATAAAATAATACAATAAAAATAGAGAATAAGAAAATTTTCTTCTTTTGTTTGTATATATATATTTTTTAAATTAATTTTTTTTTCTTTTTATAGTATTTGAAAGAGAGTATAGAAACTTTTATATTCTAAGGGTGAAATTATAAAATTCCATTAAAAAGTTAATATTTTTTATCTTGACAAAGAAAACCACTTTGGCTTCTATCCCTAATCTTCTTTTTGGTCCCAATCTCACAAACCATCATCTTCTCCTTTTCGTCGCTGCCTTTCTTTTTGATCTCTAGTCTGCTATTATTTGCCCTTCTTTGGGTAACCGGCGCCGGCAACGGCCTAGAACCTCATGTTCGGCATTGATCTAGCCACACTCTTTAGCCTTTGTACGTTGTTAGGGCTCCGTGTGCGTGATTGACCGTGCTGTTTCAACCCCTGCTTGACGTGGGTTGGTGTATCTTGTCGTGGAGGCTGTGTTATCTCTGTGAACGTCTCCGGCCTTCGCCGGACTCAACTTGGCGGGTGTAACCCCCGCTTCGCCGTGGACAGGCTGCGTGACCTCACTTGTCTTGAGTCTCTCCGGGTTTCTTCTCCCCGGCCGGATCCCGTCCTTGTTTGGCTCTGGTCTCTCGAGTTCCTTCTCTGTTCTTGTTCTCTCCCAGCTTTCCAATCTCTAGGTCTCTCTCAAGTACTCTATTCTCCAACCTCTTGTTTGTATTAGCTTGTTTCTATAACATTATGCATAGTTTCTTTTCTTTTCTTTTTTTCTCTTTTCTTTCTTATATATCTATATATATATATATATATATATATATATATATATATATATTATAGTTTTGCTTGGGTATTGTTTGATTCAAAGAAAAGAAAAGGAGATCTATTGCCAAATAGGTTGGAACCTTTGCTTCTCCCTTTGTGTTTACTCCTTGGTTAGTATTGTTATACATATATGTATATATATTATAAGATGTGAAATAGTGGTGCCAAAGCAAAGCCCAAATCCATTTAACATTTAGCTTCTTTATGGTAACATGCTTGCTTGTGCTTATGCTTGTTCCCATGGTTGAGCTTCAGCTTGTCATGCAGAAGGATCCTCCACATGTTGATTTCTCATGTAGGGCCCTTTTATTTTTTTTATCGGAATGAAAGCTGAGCTTTCGATTTATCATTGTGGAGCTTAGCAAATTCCCACTAATGGGACTTGTTTGCTCCCAAGTGGATTCAAGTCACGGACTTCTTGTATTAACCCATTTTGATGTTCTTGATTTTTATTCATGTTCTACCTATGATCATAATGCGTGCATGGTATCCATTTCTCTTTCATGAAAGTCTTTCTATATAGAAAGTTCTAGTTTGCAGCTTCTTATTATTAATATATATATATATATATATGAGTACAATTTTATATGCTCACCAAATTTTGATTGGAAGATCACAACTATGGAAGAAGAGATGTAACAATAATATGGAGCTATATATGGTGTGGGTAGCACATGCATTTATCCTAGAGTACGTGCATATATACATATAAGTAGTCTCTTTTTATTCTTTGTTAATTCCATTGATACGTACGTAACTACAAAATCCCAAAAAGATTTGTTTTCTAACTTTTCTTGCTTCAGTTGCAAGTGTTCATAAGAAGATAACCATATAAAATATTATCATTATTATTTATATTGATTACGTGGTTCAGCTTAACTTTTTAAAATTAATTAAGATTAAGTCACCATCAATCACATGAAACGAGAGATATATCCTTCATTTAAATTTTATTCATGTTATCATGATAACCACCAGTTGTTTAAATGTATGTTTAATTTATGTTAATTGTGAATCATGCATGTAATATATTTATTTGAAAATAAAAACAAAAGTTAAATGGTTAAGTGACATCTACGTATACAACGAGCACTTCTGCATGGGCATCATTTTGGTCCCATGGTTCCTATTTTCTTAGTACTGTGTGGGACCCTTGATCCACAAGTGATAATTCAGTCAGGTTTATTGGCTTTATCATTGAGTCTTCAAGGATAAGACGGATTAAAAAGCACTCAAGTGAATGTATATATATTCAAACATCGCCAGCACTAATTAATATACATTTTAGTTGTTGCAAATAAAAAAATAAAAATGACAAGATTAACATCGAAATTGGGTTAAAATTCAGGATTGAAAACATAACACTAATAATTAGTTATCATGTTTCTTACGCAATGTACATTCTTGATTCTTCTACAGTTATAATAATTACTTTGAATATTAGCATTAAGCTAATTCCAACAAAAGTGTAGGTTTGGCCAAATTAGCATCACTTTGAATGTTAGAATCACTTTGACTTTTACGTGTACTTTATTTCATCAACTCTTTTGACCAACTAAACTCATTTTATTAATGGGACAAGCCATAGATGAACTGAAGTCATTTTATTAAGAAGTGGGATTTCAGTTGCATTTAATTATATATAGATAGACAACATTTTAATTACCAGCTTTCTCACATATCTCTTCAAATCACATATTCCATTTTTTTCATTATACAACAGTTCGCGGTAGTATTTCTTAGAGTGTTGCATCCCATTTTGTATCAAATAAATTAATAAGTGAAACCATCATTAATTACCCACTGTAGACCTATATACATGCTATTATAATTACAAGAACTAAATCTTCTTCATGAGTACCTAATTTTTATAAGATTAAAGAATCAATGATAAGATAAATGGTGTATTTGTGCTTGTTTTTGCAGTGGATCTTTTGGGTTGGACCTTTCATTGGAGCTGCAATTTATCTCCAAATAGTGATTAGAGCAATTCCATTCAAGAGTAAGTCTTGAGCATGAACTTATGAAACATGATGGATGTGGTTTATTGTTGTGTTCATCTTATTTATTATTGTGGTTTTCATGACTTGTGTATCTTTGTTTCTAAGCACTTGGGATTTGTTGTTGTGAATGATTTTTCAGTTAGCTTGAAAGGCAAATTGTGAGTGTTAATTAGTGGAGTGTGGGTCCTTTAGTTGTAGCTTTCATTGTGAGTGTTAATGGAGCGTGGTTCCTTTAGTTGTAGCTTTCTGTACTTTTTATACCAATCCAAATATGCTGCCAAGCTTTGGGAGCTGTGAGAGTGATCAAGAACCAAGTTTTCATTTGGATTTGATTTTGGTCCATGTTCATTGTTTCTTGTGCTTTGACACTATTTTGCACTGTTTTTTTATTTATCTTTTGATGTATATATATCCACTGTTAATTAATCAACTAGTCCATATACTATTGTTTTAATATATATGTTTATTGTTTCATGGATGCATGTGTGTATTATTTTTCTTTAGTTTGAAAAAGAAAATCAAAGATAAATTAATATTTCATAAAGTTTGCAACTTAATATAAGAATATATAGCTAAATATGCCCATGTGTTTTTAATATATATATATATATATATATATATATATATTCTAACTCATGATTATTATTGTTGTATTTAGATTATTTTTGAAAAAAAGGTGCAGAGGAAAATTGCATGCAGTATCAAATTTTGAAGAATTATTGAGTGAGTTGATTCATTGATGCTAATGTTGGTTTCTTTATTATCTTATACTCATATTATTTTCTTTCTGAGGAATATTTTTAATGTTTAACCTAGATTTTTTTTACTATTGATTTTAACCATAAGACAATCACTTACAATTTTTTATGAGAACATGCAAGTAAATACTGTTTCCACTAAAAGATAGCAACAAGTTCCATCTTTTACAAAGGTAAGATTATGTTATAGCTTTAATTAGTTAGATGTTCCCATCATATAGTTATGGATCAATTTGATTAATGTAGATATTTATAACTAATGGTTCTTTACAACTTCTTTTTTAAGTATTGAATATAGCTAAATATAAATTGGTTATTGCAGTACAATATCATGACATGATTCCTTTATTTTAAATTCTTGAAAAGCTATTATATCTTAGTGATTTAATTTTATTTTTTGCATAAAGTTATTATCTATTTACTAATTTGAAAGCGATTATAACATCATGACAAGGTTCCTTTGTTTTAAATTCTTGAAAAGCTATTATATCTTAGTGATTTAATTTCTTTTTTCTACATGAAATTATTAATATGTGGGTGTTTCATGTATTGCCAATAAGTATGTTTGCCTAGCATAGACTAAAAGCCTTGATATTGCATGCTCATTCTTAATCTCTGTAAAATAAAGTTTAAAAAGAAGTAATGTTCATATGACATAGGAAACTGACGACAACAACTTTATAATAAGGAGCATTGTAGAAATTGAAATGACTTTTGATAAGTCTTGGATGAATCTTCCTACCAGATCATGCATAGAGTATTTAATGGTGTTTAAAAATTTCTTGATTATGCATTTGATCATGTGAAAGATGAAGACATGAAAATTAATTGTCCTTGTGTGGACTGTTGCAATAGATATTGACTAATTAGAGAAGAAGTCCACATCCATTTATTATATAGAGGAATTATGTGGACTTATAACTTTTGGTATTTACACGGAGAAGAAGATAGTGATGGCAAAGACACTGATAAGTTGGTTTATGAGGAAGAAGAACATAAGGTGGATATGAAAAAAGTTGATGATATGGTTGATATGATTGCAGATGTCTATCCCCACATAGGAGATGAAAGAGAATACAATCCTAATAATCCTCAAGAGCCAAATGAAGATGCAAAAAAAAATTTCAAATTATTGGATGATGCTAAACAACCTTTATTTCCTGGTTGTGACAAGTATTCTATCTTATCCTTTGTGGTGAAATTAATGCAAATCAAGTCTATGAATGCTTGGAGTAATAATTCATTTAACATGTTGCTAACATTGTTGAAGGATGCATTTCCTATGTGTAAAACAATGCCAAATTCAAACTATGAAGCAAAGAAAATAGTCAATGATCTTGGTTTGTATTATGAAAAAATTGATGCATGTCAAAATGATTGTATTATCTACTACAAAGAGCATTCAGATGCAACTCAATGTCCAGTTTGTGGCCTTTCAAGATGAAAATCAAATGAAAGCAGTGATAGAAAAGAAAAGAAAAAAATTGCCAATAAAGTACTAAGATATTTTCCTATTAAACTAAGATTACAAAGACTTTTTATGTCTCCAAAAATAGCTAAATATATGATGTGGCATAGTGAAAAACGCATAAATAACGCAGTCCTATGTCAGCCAACAGATGCAGAGTATTGGAGAAATTTTGACAATATTTATAATCATTTTGCTTGTGATCCTTGAGATGTAAGGCTTGGTTTAGCTACTGATGGATTCAATCCTTTTGGAAATATGAATATTGCGTACAACATTTGGCCAGTTATTTTGTTTCCTTATAATCTTCCGCAAGGGATGTGCATGAAAGAGTCATATTCATTTGTAACTTTACTGATTCTAGGACCTAAAGGCCTAGGAAATGACATTGATGTATACATGAGACCATTGATTGATGAATTGAAAAATCTTTGGGAATCCGTGGTGGATACTTATGATGCTTCAATGAAAGAGAATTTTCAAATGAGGTCAGCACTAATATGGACTATAAATGACTTTCATGCATATGATTATGTTTGTGGTTGGAGTACTCAAGGAAAGCTTGCTTGTCCTTGCTGTAATAATAAGACATGCCATTATCATTTGTGGAATGGGGCCAAAACTCGTTACATGGGTCATTGTCGAATTTTACCACTAAATCATAAATGGCGTGAACAAGCAGCACAATTTGATGGTACAAAAGAAAGAAGAGCTTCACCAAAACAGCTAAGTGGTGATGATGTTCTTAACTAACTTTGTCATTTGAAGCAAATGGAGTTTGGAAAACCTGGGAAAAAACAAAAACTTCCTGGGCAGGGAATTGAACATAATTGGAAAAAACATAGTATTTTTTCAATTTACCCTGTTGGCATAACCAAAAGTTGCGTCATAACTTGGATGTGATGCATATTGAAAAAAAATGTGTTGACAATATTATTGGAACACTGATGAATATTGAGATAAAACAAAAGATTCATTGAAGGCTCGTCTAGATTTACAAGAGATGGGCATTCGACATCCACTCCATCCGAAAGAAGTTAATGGAAGGATAGTGCTACCTGCTGCATGTTATATGCTGTCAAATGATGAGAAGAGAGCTTTATGTCGATGGTTACAACAAATTAAGTTTCCTGATGGTTACTCAGCAAATTTGTCAAGGTGTGTAAATGTGAAAGATAATAGAATATCTAGAATGAAAACACATGATTGCCACGTGTTTTTGGAGAGGCTACTTCCATTAGTTGTACAAGATCTATTACCTCGACCAATTTCTGATGCTTTGACAGAACTAAGTATGTTTTTCAAAGCTTTGTGCTCTAAAATTTTAAGATCATAAGATTTGGATAAACTTCAAGAACAAATTGCACATACTCTTTGTAAGTTAGAAAAAATATTTCCTCCATCTTTCTTTGATATTAAAATTTTAGAGCACAAAGCTTTGAAAAACATACTTGGATTTATCAAAGCATCAGAAATTAGTCGAGGTAATAGATCTTGTACAATAATGGAAGTAGCTCTCCAAAACACGTGGCAATCATGTTTCATTCTAGATATTCTATTATCTTTCACATTTTACCTTGACAAATTTGCTGAGTAACCATCAAACAGTTTGCGCCAACCATCGACGCCAAGCTCTCTTCTCATCATTTGACAGCATATAACTGTACGGCAGGCGCAACATAACTCGCTCCGTGCTCTTTCGGTGGGTATCGGCAATCTTGTAATCTGAATGAGCCTCCAATGGTGCTGTTTGTCTCAGCGTGTCAGTGTTCAATAATGTCAACACGGCCCCGGCCATCATCAATATGACGCAACTTTATTGTGCCAACAGGAGGCAGGTTGAAAAGAGTATATGTTCAATTATTCAATTCTGTGAGACACAGGTTTTCAAACTCCATTTAACCTCAAGTGACAAGGGATGGTCATTTGTCGCATCACCACTGTGTTTGATGCTGGCATGCCATCAGGTATTGCTGCTTGCGCCATTATGGGCAGTGGTGAAATGAACATTGACCATATGGCGGTTGACGTCCTGAAATGACAATGGCGTACGGCGGGACAATAGCTTTCGCGGTGCGGCCGCGAGCATAATCATGCATGAGGCGTTGCAGGCTCCGCCGTCGGCGACCAGCGTGGCGTCCTGCGTATCCACCCGCAGACCAAAATTTTCGGTGTTCGTGTGGCCTCATCAATGTCATTTCTAGGCACAAACTAGGCTCGACAAGGGCCAAATGAGCTCTGTTTCTTTCATCTTACGTCACTGCCGGAAGATATGAGGGGAACGATGACGAAGTGGTGCGCCAGCAGGGGATTGAATCCGTCGTTGGCCGCCCATCTCCAGGATCCTGGCTGGGCCAAATATTGTCAGGCTGCATGCGACAGGCATTTATGGGGAGCTGGCGTTGACTGGTTTTTTCCTGTGCTGTGTTGGTTGTTTACTGGAGACATAAAGAGTGCTGTAATGGACTGGCATGGGAGAAGCTGTGCTGTTGGCTGATTTTGCTATCGCGCTTTCGTTGAGCAAGCGGGCGTTGAGCTGGTGCTCTTTGTAATGTCATTTGACGTACATCGAACCTGGCTAAACCAAGATCGTGTTCAGCCCTCTTTAACTTCCTGGTTGGTGCTATTATTGACTGGGAC